>NW_022146348.1:1470801-1652909 GCF_002938485.1 Sitophilus oryzae | reverse complement strand
TTTTTAAAAATTCTGCATTTTGAAGGGGGCTATAACAAAATAATAAGTGTGCTATATTTTTGGAAATGTTATTTTAAGTTCTTTTCAGTTAAATAAAAATATACAGGGTGTCCCTAATAAAAAATCAATTTTTCTGTTGATAACTCTTAAATTATTAATTTAAAAAAAAATTATACTTAAACCATTAAATTCTACTTAAAAAGGTTTTCATAAAAATACAAAATTTTCCATAGCAAAAAAGTTATAGCGATTTGTTAAAAATGCACATTTTGGAAAAACATCCCGTAACTCCGAAACGGTAACAGATATCGATGTGCGGTTTTTACAATCACGTTTTTGATAAAAATTGAGCTCCTGACACCTATATTAGTTTTCGTGTATCTCCTATAGAAAAGGGTGTTTCCATTTAAAAGCCTCTAATTTGACTCACCTTGTACTTATGTATTATTATTAGGACGTATTATTAAATATTCGTATATGACCATCATATACGAGTACATACTATGATTCTGTTTTGTTCCACTTCTCTTTATCCTAGTATGCAATTTGGTCACTCGCTTAGATGAAACTCACCGAGCTCATGTTAGTTAATACAACAAGGGGTTAAATTGCAGATTTTAATCCGCAGTATAAAGTTTATTATATCCGCAAAGGAGATTTAAACGCAATTTGGTCCAATGGGATTTATAAACGGTTTCGTAGGTATCCCACATTTCAGTAAAATATTTAAATTTAGCTTTAGTTTATAGGATATACCAAAGCTTGAGGAACTACAATATCAGTGAATGTTCAAAACAAAACTGTTTAAATTTACGAAGGTAAATTAACTTTTAGTATACGAGTACAAAAGTTACTTACGAGTACAGTATTTGCTAGTACAGGGTGTTCCACTAAGAATAGCTCTGGGCTGTATTAGTCGTAGCCTTGTATATGAATTTTTAAAGTAGCTCAACCTAAGACGTTTATGGATGTAAAGCACCAGATGGCGGGGCGTATTTCACAGTCTTTTACTAGAGAAGAATATTTTTTGTTACTCTGAATTTTGAAGCGGCCAATAAAAACAGAGAAAATAAAAATCGATAATTTTCGGACTGTGCAAATTGGTTACTAATAGACCAGATACTTTTTGTCTATTAGATATGCTATAAAAGCTGGTAATTATACAATTCGACCATTGTAAATACCCGACAAATTCCGCAAGGCTGACGAGGTCGATGTTTTTCACTGATAAGAAAAAAAAATGTTTGTTTAGATAATTTTCGAGATATTTTTTCTTTCTGAATGCACATTTTAAAGTGTTTTATATTCTTTGTCCGCTTGATCTATTATACTGGTCGCACGTATCGAAGTTTTATTTCTTGTAGTTTTAAAACATTTTCTTGTTTCTTTGTAGTTGAAATGTAAAATTGGATTAATTTATTAAGTTTGATTATAATGTTTAGTGTAGACTACCAGAAGAAATTTAGTAGTGTTTTTACATTTTATTTTGAAGTTAAGTAGTAGGTGAAGGGGTAATTTGGTTAATTTTTCTTTATGTTTGATTAATTAATAAGTTTGATAATTTGTAGAATACAAGAAGTAGTTTGTGTAGTGTAAGAGATTATATTCATCTATTTTGTAGTTGAGTAGAAGGTGAAGGTATTTGGGTATTTTTTTCTTTTTGTTTTTCTTCTAATAATTATTGCAGTAGTTCTTTTAAATATTGTGATAGATACATTATAATCTTCCTTCTACTTGACTAAATTGATGGAAATTATTTTTAAGTTTGTAGAACGGCCGCTAGAGGGCACAACTGCTATGGAAAATAAGAACATGGATTTATTTCGAAGTTTTGTCTAAATAAGGTGTACTCTAAATAATAGCTTCACAATCTTCAGTAAATGTTGGATCTTTTTTGTTAGAACCATTTTCCGCCTATCTTCTAAAATAAAAGTGGTGGGGAAAGTTAGATCTATTTTTGTGTAAATAATAATAACACCGGATTGGGTCAACGGAATCCAACAAACAGGGGACTCGTTTAAAAGAGCGTTTTAGTCTGTATTATACCGTATAAACAATAATAATAAGCTTTTGAATGTGGACGCTGGGGGCAAAGCTTCATTTCTCCAACGGTATAAAAAGTTTATAATACTAAATACACTGAAGATTATTTATTGATCAGATATTGTGTTGCAATAATAAAATTTACTACCTTATACAGAGTGTCCAAAAAATTTATATTAAATAATTACTAGTTTTAAACGGCAATAACTTGTTTAATTTAAATGGAATACCCTGTATATTTTGCGTGAGTCATATGCACAATTTAATTGTCTATCAAATTCTATTATACCATTTTTACCTATCTCTTCAAGTTTTCGTAGAAAATACATTTTCTTATAATTTAGACCTCATTTATCACTATACCCATGGAATATTGACATTTCAGATTTTTTTTAAGCAACATATATGTACAAAATGTACAGGTGGTAAATATTGCAAGTCCATTGGTATACCAAAAAAAACTAATTAAATCTTTGTAAAAGAGTATACCAATTAAATAAAACACCATTATTTCCGACCAAAAATTAGTTAATTACATACTTTTAAATTGTTTTAATTAATAAAGTATTCTAAATAAATGTGGATTTGGCTCAGAAATCAACAAAATAAAAACACTAAATCACCACAATACACCAAAACACTTTTACTTTTACACTGGACGCGCGTTTCATCAGCAGATGATTATAAACTGACGGTAATGAGTTTATAAACATCTGCTGATGATGCTAACATGGTTAGCGAAACGCGCGTCCAGTGTAAAAGTAAAAGTGTTTTGGTGTATTGTGGTGATTTAGTGTTTTTATTTTGCTGTTTAACGCCAGAGGTTCCAACCCTCAACTGTAATCAGAAATCAATATAATAATAAGTTATGAAAATAAAGATCTCTGTTTTTATAAATAAGCATTCGTCAATAAAATTTTTAAGGCGTTACTTTTTATCACACTGTCTAATACACACACAAAATTCAGTTTTTTAGCATTTGGAGCAGTTATTATTAATCAACGTAAACAGTCAATTAATGTAGTTTGAATACTGGGATCATATTAATTGGTCCCCTTTAACAAAAAATATTTAAACAGTTTTTTTTTAATTTTTCATGAGATAAGCGAACTATATCGACAATATTAGTATCTGTACTCTTTGAAAATTTGTTATATCTTTAGAAATAATCTATAATGTCAATATTCCATGGGTATAGTGGTAAATGAGGTTTAAATTATAAAAATATGCATTTTCTACGAAAACTTGAACAGTTGGGTAAAAAATGGTATAATATAATTTGATAGACAATTACATTGTGCATCTGATTCACGTAAAATATATAAGGTGTTCCATTTAAATTAAACAAGTTATTGCCGTTTAAAGCTAGTAATTATTTAATATAAATTTTTGGACACTCTGTATAAGATAGTAAAATTTTTATTATTGCAACACAATATCTGATCAATAAATAATCTTCAGTAAATATTTAGTATTAAAAACTTTCGATACCCTTTGGGAAATGAAGCTTTAAAATTTTTACTGCAATTTCATAAAATTAAAAATATTTCAAAAACAGTAAGGTTTAAGTGTGATGAACCTTAATCAAATTTACCTTTATTTTAATCGTAGAATCTAAAAATAGAATAATATACAGGGAGTTCCATTTAAAAAAATACAACTATATTATTTTTTACTTATTTGGGACACTCTGTACCTTGTAAAAATATTTTTAAATTGTAGCTCTAATAGTGCTTGAACGACCAAAACTTACAATTTGTAAAAATCTAATCGTTTAGCTACAATACTCCGTGTCGTATGTGGTGAACAACCCTGTATAATAAAATATAAGTCCCGCATCACGAGATAGCGGCCTGCGTGCAATGGTAGTACTTTCGTACCACCGAGGCACAACTATCGATAGTAAATAAAGGCTTTTTTCGGCTAGCCCAAAATATATAATGGAAAATAAATTTCTTGCAGTTTTTAGGTATATAATAAAATTATATAAGAGTTTCTTGCCTTGAACTGCTAATATAGAAATTATTCCACGCTGTGTTTGTCATAATGTGGATCAACCTGCTCTCACTACCGGTTTCGGGGCTCTACCCCATCATCAGGTGAGCTTGGGTATATGGTATAAGATATTAAGTCCCGCATACGTATTTATATATTCTGCGTTGTGCTCGTCGTTTTGTGGAAATACCCAAGCTCACCTGATGATGGGGTAGGGCCCCGAAACCGGTAGCGAGAGCAGGTTGATCCACATTATGACGAACACAGCGTGGAATTAATTTTTATATTAGCAGTTCAAGGCAAGAAATTCTTATATAATTTTATTATAATAATATTTTGATGTTTAAACTATCCCTTTAAAATGTGTTTGCATCACAGGAGCCATGAGAACCTGTCCAACAGCAGCAATGGAGGTCATTCTAGATCTAACACCACTGCACATTGTCATTGGTAGATATGCCAATGCGACAATGATTAGAATGGTCACTAACGGAATTAGCACTGGGAGAATTGTCAGATCAGGGGCTTGGAACACCCTCAAAAAGGAAATACAACTCATGCAACTCCCAGTGGACGATATGCCAAGAACGTACAACTTTGACAAACATGTCAATGTAGTATTGAGCAATAAGAAGGATTGGAAGAGCGAAACGCTTGCCCAGCAGTTAAAAGATCATACCATAACTTGGTATACTGATGCTTCCAAAACCAATACGGGAACAGGGATCGGAGTGATTGGGCCGAGAGCTAATTACTCCGAACCAATGGGCACTTACCCTAGTATCCTACAGGCAGAAATCTACGCTATCGAGAGATGCGTACAACTTATCTTAGATAGGAACTATCGGAAACAAGAAATAGCCATCTTGTCTGATAGTCAAGCAGCGTTAAAGGCGATCAACTCAGTATCAATCAATTCGAAATTGGTCAAAGAATGCATAGAGAAGCTGAATAAATTAGGCAAAGAAAACAAAGTCCTCCTACACTGGGTGCCTGCTCACCAAGGGATAGAAGGCAATGAAAAAGCAAATAATCTAGCTAGGAAAGGAGCGAACACTCCACTAACTGGACCAGAACCGTTCTGCTTTCCAAGTGGTAACCAACTCAAGGCGGAACTCAAGAACTTGGAAGATTCCATCCGCAACCTGGAATGGAAATCTTGCAATGGTCTAAGACACTCGAAGAAGTTTCTGAGGGCTTATGATCAAGAAAAATCACTGATCTTCCTGGGTCTGAGTAAGAACAATCTTCGGATTGTCACGGGGTTTTTAACAGGACACTGTCTTCTCAATGAACACCTCAGTAGATTGAAACTAAAAAGAAACGGCGAATGCAGATTCTGTGGGGAAGATGGGGAAACACCAGTACACCTCATCACTGAGTGCGCCGAGACGACAACCATTCGTGCCATGAATTTTGGTACGACTGATATTGGAGATGGAGAACTACCCTCTATAAAACCGTCCCAGATACTGGCTTCAAAGCCCTGGGACTGTATGATGAGTTATGATTCAAGAAAGGGGGACACAATGGATCTGTAAGGCCGAAGTGATTAACCCCCCTCCCACTCATTCTAAATTCTAAAAAAATTCTAAAAATCCCTTTAAAATCAACTTTTTTTCCAAAGCCTACCAAGAATTCACTGATTCTTATTCAATGTCATTGGTATCTTAATTATAAAATATTAATACACCTAGTTTTATGGTATTCTGGTACATTGTCGATTTTTTCAATAACATAATCTTTTTTATCTTATTTTTTATTAGAATGGTCATAATCTAGAGGGCTAGTGATACCGTATTAGAAAAATAAGGTAAGTAAGGGCTTGCCTTGTCGTATTTATTGTAATTTTAATAATCACATAAAAGCATATACTCCACTGCATACACTCCATGTTTTCTCTTGTTAGCAAAATAGTGTAAGCAGTGTAATGCCGATTAAAATTTGTCTCTTAATACTTTGCCGGTTTTGACCTCCTTGATGAGATAAACGCAATTTTATTAATTTGCCTTGATCCAAGTCTAATAGCAACCTTTAAAAAAAATTAATATCAATATAATTAACTTGTAACAGTTTTAAATAAGCACTCATTGATTCTTCATCAAAAAATATGAAAAAAAGTTTCTATAAACATGGGTATGGAAATGCATAGTTTGAGAGTTACAGGATGTCAAAACCTTTTAAAATTAGTTTTTTTTGTAATTATCTGAAACACCATTATTTTTTTATTGATGTCTGAATAATATTTAATAATAAATTAGGCAAAATATATAATTTATTAATTTTATTTTATTTTAATTTTATTAATTCTGATTATTAAAATTGCGTTTATCTCATCAAAGAGGCCGAATTCGACAAAATAGTAAGAGATAACTTTTAATTAAACGGCCTATACAATTTTGATATCAAAAGAAAAAAGTCAGTGGCGTACAGGTTTTTTTTAATATTCCAGTGATAGCCCATATACATGGTTTCTTATGAATTATCGACACTTTTTTAGCATTAAAATATGTAACACTTATAATAACTTTTACCCTCAAAATTTCATTCGAATCACTGAAAGTACTTGGAAGAAAATTATAATAAATTAGACTTTAACACCCTGTAAGACATATTGTTTACAAAATATTGGGGATCCCGAGGGAGATCCTGTATTACCCGGTCTATTCATATTACCCAAATTTTCTCAACATTTATCTCAAAACTGTCCTACTTTGAAATACCTTACCCAGTATATCTCTTTAAATCCACTGTTAGCCTCTTTGTCGTTAAATGTCGTTATTATGGAGTCAAATGCGACATATAACTAAAAAGCTATAGTACCATTATGTATAACTGTCCATATTCTGTTTAAATTTTTGCCTCTGCCATTTCGAATAAAAAATCGAGTCATAATAGCCAATTAAGGACATTTTAGCCATGGCAGTAATCTAGTTTTTAGTCCGTACCGCGTTTATAATAGCGTTTAATTGGTGCTTTCGAGCTTTTCAAATGGCAATTCGGATTACTGCACGCGATTAGACTGCAAAATCGCATAAATGGAGAAAACTGCTATGAATATATTAAAATGCAAAAGGTGTGTTAGCACAGATGGCACTATACCTTAAAAAACACAACAAAAATTTTATAAAATGGTTCACATTGATTTTTGAAATGATTCTGCTAACTATAATCATAATCCAAATATAAAAAATGAAAAAGCTAACAATTTTAATACCTATAAGGAATTATCTTACTAGAGTGATTATATTTTTTGTACATGTAACATGTAGGGAACAGTGAATGCAAAATTCTTTTCATGAAAATACGTAATGTCCTCGGTAATGCCTTTTGTGGAGTCTGATAATCCTTCCTACTTTATGAAACGAACACAATAGAGAAAGGCCGTTCTAATTTTTTAACAAGTAACTTTTTTTTTTGTTTATCAACGTCACTGCTATTTTCATATTTTATTATCACATTTGGACAGTATAAATACAGAATATCCGAATATTGGTATTTTCTGTTTATTTTGTAGATCCGTTTCAGAAAAACAATTCTCAACGAAATTGCTAAGAATACCTACAGAGTTTCATCGAGTACTCACAAAAATCATTTTTTATATAGCTTATACATATACTTTTTATTGTGATGAAACCAAACCAAACCAAACCAAGGCGGTCGCTTTTATAAGCGCCTTTGTGCAATTCAACAAAAACTGGAAATTGTGTTGAAGACAGTACCTACTCTTACTTTGGAATATAAAAAAGATTTTGCTAAAATAGCCCTGTGCGATAATGTTTCCACGAATTTCTTTGATAGTATGGACACAGATGACATTGAAGAGAGGCAGAAAGAACAAGAGAAATTGCAACCTGATGAAAATAGAGAAATCACATATTTTCCAAACTTAGGCGACATATCCAATTCCGATAATAACCTAAATGATGAGGAACAGTCGAGTGCAGTAGCTGGATTGTTACAGCAATTTCAGCGAATAACTATAACATCGCTGCTAATTGTAATTTGGTTGATATGACAAATACTGTTGTAAAATTAACAAGAGCATTGAAATGTATAGAAACACCTGCTAATTAATTACATTTCTTTCATGTGATTACCACGTTTAGAAAAAAGCAAATAGGTGTTCAACCTACTTCAATTTCTAGGGATTTTCCTTTAAAAAAATCAAGATAGCGTCGTATCTGCCAAAATAAACGTTTTAAAAAAATCATGTAAAAAATCGGCATCCTCGCGTAAAATTACATTAAAATATATTTTTGCTATCTTAAAATAGGAACCAGAAAAATTGTAAATTGAGTGAGACACTTAAAATGTTGTCCCTGTACATTCAAAAGAACTTTTTTAACATTGAAAATGTTTCTGTTATCTATATATATGTACTACATATATATACTAGTACTACGTATATATACTAGTACTACGTATATATACTATAGTACTACGTATATCTATATATGTACTACTTTCGGAATAAGGGTCCCCATATCATGTACTGTACTTCCATCCCTGAAAAATTCAGCTTGTGACACCGAAGTGAGACCTAAAGTCAAGATAAGCTTTAATCTACCTACATCATAGGTTAGGTGTAGGTACTCTAAGTATATTCTACCTAGACAGTAGCTGTCAGTAGTAATTAATTTGTTATCCGATAAGTAGTTGTCATTATATAAGTATAATCATCTTATACCTCCTATAACAGTAGGTTTTGGATTTTTTCCTGATGGTTTGTTAAACAAAAATATACTGGGCATATAAAGGTCTAACACAATACATGTATTGAATGTACTTACTTTAACCAGTGCCTTGTTTTGTTTTTTTAATCTCACAAATAAGAAATGTTTTATAGTTTTTATTATAAAAAACAGTGATTATACAATTTATTTACACCCCTTATACTGTTTTCTGTAAGGGGTGTAACCAGGAGTATATTTCGTAACCTCTTACGATATAAGAGGGCACAAAGTGTTTTATTACTTAATGCTTAGATTAAGATTTAATAATATATTTGTACATAAAATAAAATAAACTAGAAAGTCAATTAATTAATATTGACGTAATTACTAAATAATTACAAGATTTTTTTTCTAATTATTTTAGTGTATTTTAGTCACCTAATTATAAAGGAGAGATATCCAACCATTGCATTATTTTACTCACAAATAAATGTTTTATGGTTTTTATTATAAAACAAGGATTAATTTATTATACACCCCTTAACCCAAACACTCCAAGGAGGATATTTCGTGACCCCTTATTTAAAGTGGACAAGCTTTATTAGTCAATGTTTTAATTACCCAGCGTCTTTAATAAAAATCTAATGTAATTTTTCATAGAAATGATCTGACATAAAAAGCAAATTTTATCTAAAAACTTTTTGATTATCTACAAGGAGTAAACTGCTGACAAATGTCTGTATACTAATGCCAAAGTAATGCCAAAAATACAAATTAAATACCAAAATTTCTCATATAATGCCCCACTAATGCCAAGCTGATTCCAATATAATACCACTAATACCACGAATAATATGTAACACATTTGTTTAACGAATTAACCTGTAACAATAGTGGTAGGTACGTGCACGGATTTTTTCCTAGGTAACTTAAAAGTCGTTAAAAAGTCTAATTATATTTAAAGAAGATATAATTCCAACTAATTGCATTATAAGGCCAATAATGCACAAGTAATACCATTAAAATTTTAGCGTTTTTAATTTGTGTAACATATTTCTTTAAAAAAATTAACCTGTAACAATAGTGGTAGGTACGCGCACAGATTTTTTCGCTAGGTAACTTATTAAGTCGTTAAACAGGCCTATAAAAGCTATAACAACATAGGTAACTAATATTTATAATTTTATTCGATTTTAATCTCAAATAATAAATGTTTTTACTGGTGTATTTCTGAAGTGTTCATTATTAAAAGTAGTTATTCTTCAAGTTATGCGAAGTAATAAGTAATGTTTCCGGTGAGACCGCGTATATGTCACCGGATTCTGGTTAGTATAAAGACTTTTTTCTATAGAAAGAGTTTTTCTATATTTTTTTTTTCAAAATAAGACTAATTTCTTCTTATTCTTTTAAATATTACAGTGTTTCTTTTTCCTAAAATGTTATACTTAATTTTCGCTTAAAATTAAAAAATCACAAATGGAGGAAAATATACGTTATTGAATAAAGTTTATACAAATCACTTTACCATAACAAAAAAGTAAAAACATGTCATGGCGGAAGATATTCAGGTGGCATTTCACATATTTATCTATTAAAATCGAGATTAAAATAATAAACTTGCGTAACATGTTATACATGAGATAGAAAGTTTCAGAATCGATAATAAGCGATAATAAGATATAATACGCAATACACTACGCAGTCAACTTGTTCCTATGCGCGGATGAGCGTCTTCAAGACTCTTCCATCGGCCAGGGTAAGGCCAGGGTCACGACGCCGCGCGCCGCCGAAGAGGAATCGGCCTACGTTTGGCTAAACAGGCTGGACACGGTGGACTACGATATTATCGAGTCTGAATATTTATAAAAATTTGCAAAGTAAAATATGTTGGAAAAATAATTAATCCATACATAATATATAAAAGCTCAAAGGGTTTTTTTGTTGCATCCATCCCGCCGAAACCGCTTCACCAATCTTGATGATTCTTTTTTTAAATGTGTAGATTTGTTATGAAGTATTTTTATAGTGCTTAATGGCTATTTCTTTGTATAAAACGACTAAATACTAAAACATACCTGAAAAATACCTATTTATACACACAATACCTCCAGAAATAAATTATTTGTCATTGTCAGTGGTGTGTCAGTTAGATTATATGTATATTAAGTTTTTAGATATTTTAGGAGTGAGTTCATACCGCCAGCTTTAGATACATAAATATTAGCACAAAGGTTCGTTTAAACGACATTGGCGAATTATCTACACAAAGAGATTTTAGGAAATTCATCCTCTTAGAGAGTAAAATTATGTCGGAACAGTTTGTTGTATGAAAATTCCTTACTATTTGGTCTAGAAGAATGAAATCCTACAAAAAGAATTAGAAGAAATTTTTGAAATTCATCAACCAAATGGGTAAAGTTAGTAAAAACTTATATAAAACTTGGTGACCTCTGGATTATACACATAAAAATTAGCACATAGATAAAGCGAATTTATGAAATTTATACACTTAGGGAGTAGAATAGGGAATACAAGTTTGCTGTACGAAAATGCAATACTATAACATTATAAACCAGACAGTATAAAATTTTATACAAGGATTTATTTAGTGACATCATAACGAAATATATCTTCCTCAATTATCCTTCAAAGAATAAAAAATAACCTATAAAGAGAGTATTAGGGCTCTTAATAAATAAAAAAAAAGATGAAAAATAAAAAAACATCTATGCTCACTAGCTCTCTATAAAGAAGTAAAAAATAATTTAAATCAATGCATGAACGATTGGAGGTGTAACGCGAACGTAGTCGCGGGAAAAAGCTAGTAATTTATTAAATTATTTTATTTAACTGATTAATTTTCATTGAAAAGGAATTTTTGTAATTCGCCACTATATTAGTTAAAAACTAAGAAACTCATATCAATTTTAAGTTTTGCGATTTTGACTTATACTTTTTACAAAATCTGAACACATTTTAAAAGAAAAAAAGCTTTTGATAATATTTGTCTAGATTGACTACAAGTTGTATAACATAAATTTCTACGACCGGTCTACCTAGTGGTCTGCAGCATCGCCTTGTGGTGCAAACGTGGGCCTGTTAATCTGTGACGTGACGCACAACAACCAAGAAAAACAGAAGCGTGGCTAAGAATTTAGTAATTTAAAAAAAATGTCTTTTAGATACAGTAGTAGGTATTTAAAAGTTTTGTGTTTAAATGGGGTTTGCCTTTAACAGTTAAAAAATTATATCGTAAAGTGTAACTTTCCGTAAGAATTCTTTATCTGTCATCGATCATGATCTGTCATCATGTTAACCCGATGTTTTGTATGTTATTTTGTTTTTTTGCTTATTTGTTTTACGGATAGGTCAGATCGCATAATTATTATTGATAATGTTTTATTTAATGTTAACATTACTACTTTTTCAGTGAATCTTTAAATCTGTTGTTTCTTGTTGTTTCTGTAAGTTCGTTATTTAAACATATGTATGTAATACACTCATATTAACACTACTCATATTTTTACGTTTTTATTCATCATTTTCAATGCCCCCCCGGTTGCATCTTTGTAAAGGACTGTGATTTTTTTTATTATTTATAGCTTATTAATAAGAGTAGGTATTGCTAATAAGTCAATACTAAATACTAATATATTTACGTTTTGCTCTAATAATACCAATAATAGTCTATATATCCTTGTAAAATGATGCGTTCATATAATACACGCCCTATCTGCGGCATCGTCGACGTCGGCGAGTCCAACAGATCCACACCTGGACCCATTTCTCCTACATTTTCCGGGAAATATCTCGAAATATCGAATTCCCTTGCACAGCGCTGTTCTCCTAATACCTCCCGATCGAGAATCGGCAATATCTAATCGGAAATATATCGATAATATCGGGAATTGCCGATAAAATTTGCGGTCAAACATAATTTCGTATCTGTATGTTCCAACTCCGTAACTTATCCAATACCGTTAAGTATTTTTTGATGTATGTGTACTTTATTTCGAATGTAATTCCATATAAAAACTAGATTTATTTCTCATTCAAGTTTAGTTTAGCAAATTTGCTAAGTTAACCGATAATTATTATTAGCAGTTAAAATATCGAAAGTTGAAAAGTTGCTTTGCTTCTTGTCCATAATATTTTTATAAGAAATATTTCAAGATGCCTAAACTATTACCTGTTTTTATACAGTATATACAGGGTCTTGAAAAATGAAATAGTATACCCATATAACACAACACAATCCTATAGATATCTTGAGGATATCCACCAAGGATATAGTAAATATCTTAGGGTTATCCAAAAACCAGAGGAGGATATTTATGGGATATCCAGATGGGACAAAAAAGTCATCTTCAAGACATCCCTAGGTAAGCCTTTTACGATTATTTGGGATATTTATAAGATAATACAAGGATGATGTTGGGAGCATTATAGAATATTTTTAGGACATTATATGAGGACTGTTATTTGACAATACTTACTTCATCCTTAGTTTATAGTAAAAACGTTCGCGATTTAGTTTTATTTAGCCACATTTTGACGTTATTCATTGCATATTTTTATTAACAGCTCTAAAACATACCTACATATTATGTCAATGAAATGAATTTTACGTCAAAATTTAGAAGTTTATTTGTAGATTTAAGAGCTTTCAATTTATACTGTACCATCGAAAAAATTCACAGTCCTTTACAAAGATGCAACCGGGGGGGCATTGAAAATGATGAATAAAAACATAAAAATATGATTAGTGTTAATATGAGTGTATTACATACATATGTTTAAATAACGAACTTAACAAAAAACAACAGATTTAAAGATTCACTAAAAAGTAGTAATGTTAACATTAAATAAAACATTATCAATAATAATTATGCGATCTGACCTATCCGTAAAACAAATAAGCAAAAAAACAAAATAACATACAAAACATCGGGTTAACATGATGACAGATCATGATCGATGACAGATAAAGAATTCTTACGGAAAGTTACACTTTACGATATAATTTTTTAACTGTTAAAGGCAAACCCCATTTAAACACAAAACTTTTAAATACCTACTACTGTATCTAAAAGACATTTTTTTTAAATTACTAAATTCTTAGCCACGCTTCTGTTTTTCTTGGCTGTTGTGCGTCACGTCACAGATTAACAGGCCCACGTTTGCACCACAAGGCGATGCTGCAGACCACTAGGTAGACCGGTCGTAGAAATTTATGTTATACAATTTGTAGTCAATCTACACAAATATTATCAAAAGCTTTTTTCTTTTAAAATGTGTTCAGATTTTGTAAAAGTATATGTCAAAATCGCAAAACTTAAAATTGATATGAGTTTCTTAGTTTTTAACTAATATAGTGGCGAATTACAAAAATTCCTTTTCAATGAAAATTAATCAGTTAAATAAAATAATTTAATAAATTACTAGCTTTTTCCCGCGACTACGTTCGCGTTACACCTCGAATCGTTCATGCATTGATTTAAATGATTTTTTACTTCTTTATAGGGAGCTAGTGAGCATAGATGTTTTTTAATTTTTCATCTTTTTTTTATTTATTAAGAGCACTAATACTCTCTTTATAGGTTATTTTTTATTCTTTGAAGGATAATTGAGGAAAATATATTTCGTTATGATGTCACTAAATAAACCCTTGCATAAAATTTTATACTGTCTTTATAATGTTATAGTATTGCATTTTCGTACAGCAAACTTTCATTCCCTATTCTACTCCCTAAGTGTATAAATTTCATAAATTCGCTTTATCTTTGTGCCAATTTTTATGTTTATAATCCAGAGGTCACCAAGTTTTATATAAATTTTTACTAACTTTTACCATTTGGTTGATGAATTTCAAAAATTTCTTCTAATTCTTTTTGTAGGATTTCATTCTTCTAGACCAAATAGTAAGGAATTTTCATACAACAAACTGTTCCGACATAATTTTACTCTCTAAGAGGATGAATTTCCTAAAATCTCTTTGTGTAGCTAATTCGCTAATGTTGTTTAAACGAACCTTTGTGCTAATATCCAAAAACAAAAAAGAGGAATGAATACTATTTTAAAACAGAAAGGTTTTTTTAAATTTTTAGAAGGTGCCATAACGATGCTGGGCTTCAGTGTAAAAGGGTCTATGTGCAACAAGCAATCCAGTTTGAAAAGTTTAGTCTGCATCTTCTTGATTGACCTTTTTGATTATGGCCGCATAAAATGGGATAAAAGCAAGTAGTATATAGTCCTCACGTCTTGCACATTTTTTGCCTTTTCTTTTGATCTGCGGCTTTAGCATTTAATTTATAGCAAAGGTGTTGTTTGAAGCTCATTTAAAGATCTTCCTCGTTTTAAAACGTTACAAAACATCCTATCTTCCATATCATTGAACGTTTTTTTTTGTTCTAACCATTGATGGATTGCCAATTTTTTGTTCTAACCATAGTTCTAACCATTTATTTCGTATTTACATTTACATAGTATCTACCTAAGTAAAATAATATATAGTTGATTGTTACGCCTTAAAAAACTTCCCTAGGAGATGCAAGACCTTATCGTTGGTGGGGAAGCTCCTGGTCAGGTGCTGGGGGGAATCCCCCCTAGCACTTGGCTTGGTCTAAGAAGCATCTCACTCATCGTCTTGTCCCTGACTGTAGTGTCGTGGCCAGGGAATTGCACCAAGACATATAACGATACCGGGCGGGGCTACGGACAGCCTCACCCTTGGGGCATCGGGGGGCACCCCATTTTATTTTACCCCTTACTTCTACATGCGGGACTCTGTAGAAGTGGACCGACTGTCCCTAGCGACTCATGGGAACACTATGAGATCTGGTAATAATAGTAATAAACACATCACCGGTGAAGCTGTGGGGAAACCCCCTAGCAACACTGGGAACAGTAACAATGAAAGTTCCAAGGGGCCAAACCCAAAGAGAACTACAGGAGAGGTGGCTGACACTTGCGTGAGACTATCCTCCGCAAGTGGCATACAAGTTACCACCTTCTCCAAGGGTCGGGAGCCTACCTCCTACCTCTAAACCCAACAGGCGACACAAGCTACCGTTTCGTCTACCCGGCCTGGGTCGTAGCTCCTAGACTGTGAAGGACACGGGTCTCCATAGGAAGTCCTGGGACTGTATGATGAGTTATAACTCAAGAAAGGGGGACACAATAGATCTCTAAGGTCGCAGAGATTAACTCCCCTCCCACTTATTCTATATTCTAATTCTACGCCTTAAAAAATCGTAAGCAACAGAACTACAGAACTAACAGACATGTTTTATTGAAAAAAAAATTCAGGATAATTTGGCAATTAGACCCTTTGGGAATACCACGCTTCAATTTATAACAATTATCAGACCAAATTTTCGGAATATACTTAAATTATAATCTGAGACTGTATTTTTTCTATTACTTATTCACAATTTTAAATTAACGAAAATTAAAACAATATAAAAAGGTACTCATCCTAATAAATATAAAAGTAGTAGGCATCTACCTATATAGTTGCAGTAAAGATTAAATTTCCGAATTAAATGGTCGTAAAAGTTCATTGAAATAAAATTCAAGGACATAAAATTTAATTAATTAATTTCCAAATTATATTTATTTCCCTTTTTCTTCACTTTTTGAGTACTAAGCATATTGAGTTTGAACTCCTACGAATACACTAAAGCAGTAATTAGATTAATTTCCAAAGTTGTTATTTCAATTTTAACTAACCTTTTTAAAGAAAGAGTAAATAATTTAAGGAAATTTAAATTTAAAACAGTTTCCTTTAATTAGATATGGTCGAGACTACGTGAACTCCCCGTGCTTTAATCAGATAGAAACTACTTTCTGTAGAATCGGCAATTTTTCTTCTGGGAGAGTAAATAAAACTGAGCTTGAAGTATTCAACGAAAACTTCGTAACTTTTAATGAAATTACTTGGCAACATTCCTTTTGATGTTGTCTTTTATCTTTTTTTCGCGTCTTTTCTCAAAAAGAAAGGCATAAGTATACGAGAGAAAATAACGTTAATTTATTTGTCGGCATCTAATGTTTTTGCTATAGGAGACATTACGTTAATTATAAAAAAATACCTTTATTATTTATCTAAGCGATGTAAAGTACAGGGTGTCCCATTTTGGTTGAAATCATACGGTATCTCCCCGTTATTAGTAAAGATATGAGGATGCGGTTTGCACAAACCTGCCCCACTTTTTTGTCAAACGGAAGATTAAAATAAAACACTAAATCACACCAAAACGCTTTTACTTTTACACTGGACGCGAGTTTCGCTAACCATTTTAGCATCATCAGCAGATGATTATGAACTAAACTACAATCTACCGAGTCGGCGTGGGAAGATCTAGCCAACCGAGTTGGAGCCCACCGAGCTTAACAGTTAGATTTCCACCACTAGAGTAGTAGGAACAAAGAACTTGGAGGAATTGGACCGTTGTCTCTGTTCATACTATCTACATTTATTAATTCTGATGTTTTTATATGCATCTAATTGCCTGTATTAAGATCTATACAATGTTCTTTATCAACAATATGTTCGGCAACGCAAGATTTATCCGGTTTACCATATCTTATTTGAGCTAAACGTTCCTTAAATCTAATTAATATTGATCTTCTACTTTGCCCAACATATTTCTGATTACAATCTTTACAAGAAATTTCATAAATACCCGACCTTTCCAGTGGAGGTGTTTTATCCTTTGGATTACCTAATAATTGTTGTAATTTATTATTAGCACTATACACAAGTTTATAATTGATATTCTTAAAAATTCCTTTTAAACCACAGGATAACTCTCTATCAAACGGTATTGAAAAATATTTTAACGTATCTTTCTCCACTTGAAAAGTCGAATTTTCCGAAATCATTAACCTATACCTACGTTTTCTAATTATTTTATCAACTAGTGAACGAGAATATCCATTACACTCAGCTACATTCCTAATGTAATCTCTTTCTATTTCATATCTTTCGTTGGAAAGTGGAAAACTGAGTAATCTATGAAGTAAGAAATTTAAACTAGCCATTTTATGTTCAACACTATGATATGATTGATTCAGGAATATATCTGCATGTAGTCGTATTTTTCCTATAGATATCAAATTCCAGGAAATTATTAGTATTTCTAATAACTAATACATCTAGAAATGGTAATCTGTCATTGTTCTAAACTTCATGTGTAAATTTAATGGAAGGAAAACGATTATTTAACTTAGAAATAAAATTATCTATGGTGTCTGAATGTATGTCAAAAAGAACAAAGTGTGTGTTTTGATTTTTTTTAAAGTCTGCTACCATCTTAGACAAAGGATTCTTTTTCAAATTTATGTAGGGACCATTATCGATTAAGTTGTTAACCTTATCGTAATACTCTTTTTATCTAATATAAGGTTAACAACTTAATTGATAATGGTCTCTACATAAATTTAAGAAAAAGAATCCTTTGTCTAAGATGGTAGCAGACGTTAAAAAACTCTTAAAGAATGTAACAACCTTATTGATCTTTCTTTAAAGAGAAAATATCCAATCCCTCATTACCAAAATTGTATGCGTTGTAAATAGGACACCTTGTACAGTATGGTCGAAAAACAAACAGCATCAAATTGAAAATTATTAATTTGGGCGGTCGCTTTCCAACAAAAGTTTCAATTTATATATATATATATATATATTTTTTTTTATTTTTATGTCAAATTTGATCTAAAGTTGCTATAGAGCTATAATGGGCTTCATATTAAAAATAAACGTTCTTATTTTGTAATTGTTAAGTTTAAAAGTATCTTCATAAAATTTTCAAAAATGTGCCCGCTTAAGTTTTCTAAGTCTCTTTTAAAACAAAATATTTTCTCTCTCTTTGGGTTAAAACTTTCGAAACGATAAACACTCGCCATTTTTCATTTTTCTCAACTTATTCTCCGTTGTTTGAACAGCACAAAGACCTACACCGTTAGAAAATGCAACACCGTCCTCAACGTACTTCAAATCTTTTACAGGTTTATTTACTTTAGGTTTAGAAATTGTTCTTTACTTTTCATATTATACTTCAGCTTTGATGGATTTTATAATTCTTTGCATATAAGGGAAGGTCAAAAATGCAAAAATTGTGTACATTTTTATATTGTATTGGATAGATAGGGATAGTAAATTATAATGATGAAATAGGCTTTCCGATTAAATTACTAAGAGCCGCTACAGAATGTAGAATGTTTAGGAAGAGTGTTAATCATCGGCATCGTGACCTTACAGGTCTATTCTCAGGGCTTTATCAAAAGCCAGTATCTGAGACGGCTCCACAGAGGCCAGCTCTTCATTCTCATCAGCCCTACCCAGAGATATGGAAGTGGGAGAATGAGCTTCGACGAGTGCGCATCCAAATTTTTGTCGA
Organism: Sitophilus oryzae; assembly: GCF_002938485.1. Lineage (NCBI taxonomy): Eukaryota > Metazoa > Arthropoda > Insecta > Coleoptera > Curculionidae > Sitophilus > Sitophilus oryzae. The sequence goes on along the minus strand of NW_022146348.1, from coordinate 1,633,792 downwards.
CGGCAAGATGGCAGACATCTTCCAGGTCTCGCTGTCACTTCCCCTCTTTAATTGACATCTGTTTGTTTTGTGTTTTTTTTGGTTTGTTTTGTCATCTAGTTTACGTTTTACGTTTACGTTTAAGGCGATTTGTAAAAATCGTGATTGTAATTGGGAATGGTCAAAAACCAAGTGTGATGTGGCCATTTGAAGAGGATGTTTTTATTACATGTGGAGGAAGAAGATACTTGGAATCAATGTTCGTGCTTCTGTAAAACAGTACACTGTTATAGTGTCCATGAAAGCACAAGTTCAGGTGTACCAGAAATATGTCAAATATTGTATCACTCAGGCATACAGATTGGTCCTTACTTGACAAGAAGATTATTTGGAGGAAAAGAAAACATAAGATAGGGTATTTTAATCGAACAGCAAAAATTTAACATTTTTATTGTAAAGTTTGTTGTAGGCAGTTGTAGTTTTGTGCTAAATATTTCTAACATTAGCAGCAGCAGTGTTCATAGTGTCAAGAGGAGAAGAATTCAGTTAATTAGATTTATGCTCAGTTACAGGTATGAAGGCTTTTCAAACATAGTATCGAGTTCTATAGTCAACATTTTTAGTATTCCTACAACTGTAAAAACAAGGAACATTTGACTGAAAAATGGCAAGATTTATATAGGAAGAAAGGGTATTATGCCAATAAGAAAATTAAATCTGTAGGCAGAAGTTTCTTATTTAAAAACTGTTATGGGGCATATATTAATTCGTATCTGTGCCACAAATCACTGAGAAAAATCATATGATATTCATAATTGTTAACGAGATGATATTTAAAGAGTGTTAAAAATGAGACTATTAGTCATGAAGCTTATCCTTTTACTTTAAGAATGTTTGTTTCAATATTACACTTTTATTCTTGTGAAATCTATGATGAAGTTCAAAAGCATTTTGCAATGGCCTTAAATTGTGAGCCAGGATTTATAGCAAAGGTATTTGATGCAATGAAACTTAATCGGTACCTTCCAGTATGTATTTTAGTAAGGGGATTGTCAATCCCATGTTTTTAAATAGATAAAATACAGGCCAAAGTTGACAATATTACAGTTGAGAAGAAACTATTTTATCTTAAAAAAAATTTCTTAAAATTCTGAGATCATATAATCTAATTTTCTTAATAATAAATTAGGTATATGTATGTTGTACATACAGAATTTTGTTATGGACAAATAAGGATCGACAAGCTTCTTTTGTGCAAAAAATAAATGATTTTTTCTAGTATTACGACAAACCATAATGTGTTTTACAAACTTACCGGTAACAGTTTTTTTTATAATAAAATATTTAGGAATAATTTGGGTTGTTTATCAATATATTAATGACTTGAATTTTGACAAATTGAATTTGTATCAAAATAATTTTACGAAATATAAAATTGATGTTCTATTACAAGATTGAGTTTTTATTGTCGACAAAAACCAGGATAAATACTAATAATAATATCCTTAATAAAATCACTGATGTTTATGTATTATGAAAATATTTGTTAGAGGACATGTTATGTAACAGTTTTTGTAACACAATTTGAAGGGACGAATAAAAAAAATAAAACAAAAACATATTTTTTTCTAGGTTTATATTAAAAATACAAGGTAATCATCAAAAATAATTATGAACCAAATGTTTTATGAATATACAACTTCAACAAAAAGTTGTTCAGAACAATTTTTACCAAATTTGCAAAAAATTTAAATTGAAACGCGTAATTCCGTACAAGTAAACATGAAATAATTGTAAATACTTATTTAATGGAATTTCGAGTGTTTAACGACTAAGAAAAGGTCATCTGTCCGTAGCGTCTTTTGTCAGAATATTCGTATATTTAGTGTATTATATACCAATATTGTACGCAGTTTTGAAACTGATGATAATTAAATAGATCATATTAATGTTATCTAACCATAATAAATGATAGAATTTCACTAAATTTAAATTGCCCCCCGTATGGTTGAAAACAGCAAATTGATATTTGATTACTTATAGATTACCACCTATATACAAAATGACACGGAGACTTGGAATATGGCGCCCAACTTGATTAGACCTTCTGCGCATATTGACGCTCATTCTCTATCCCTTCTATTTCTCTGGGTATGACGGTCCAAATACGTTTAAAATAGTCCAAATACGTTTAAAATAAAGTATGCGGAGGGTACCGCTTAAATTCCTGTCCCGATATTGAAGGATGGCTATAGAATTTCAATGCATTTCCTAGATAAGTCTATCCTTGATTTGTAGGAGGTTTGACTAAACAAGGATGAACCTATGTCTTGAACATTCGACTCGATTTTCTATCCTCCTTCAATACTGGGACGTAAATCAGGGTTCGGAAATAGTTAATTAAGACGTAATTTACCTGATTAACTACGTGTAATTTTTCTTCAAAAACTACGTCTTTTCCCGTTCATTAACTACATGAAAACTACGTTAATAAACTATGTATTGATATTATGAATAATTTTCCTTTGTATGAGGTGTAATAGAGATAATATGATGTAAATATTATATTTAAAGCCATAATTCTTCTGTTTTCTTAAATATATTATGTGTTTTTAGAGCTTCAACTTATTATAACCTCACCTCAAACCTTTGATATTTGAAAGTTACATACATAGATTACATAAACTACACCTTCTACATAAACTACATAAACTACATTTAACTACATGTAATGTAGTTTTTGTAGTTTTTAAAAGTAACATGTAGTTTTCCGAACCCTGACGTAAATCCTCTCATTGCTCTTATGGGGAGGCCGTCGTATATTTTATTTAAACATATTTGGTATAGTCCCATCCGGCAACCAGTTATACATCTTGGTGCAATTCGCTGGCCACGACACTACAGCCAGGGATAAGAGAGTGAGATGCTCCTTAGACCCAGCCAAAGTGCCAGGAAGGATTCCCCCTAGATATGTAGATAGAGTTTTTTTAAAGTCTGCTACCATCTTAGACAAAGGATTCTTTTTCAAATTTATGAGAAATGAATTTGAATTTGAATTGATTTATGAGAAAAAGAATCCTTTGTCTAAGATGGTAGCAGACGTTAAAAAACTCTTAAAGAATGTAACAACCTTATTGATCTTTCTTTAAAGAGAAAATATCCAATCCCTCATTACCAAAATTGTATGCGTTGTAAATAGGACACCCTGTACAGTATGGTCGAAAAACAAACAGCATCAAATTGAAAATTATTAATCTGGGCGGTCACTTTCCAACAAAAGTTTCAATTTATATATATATATATATATATTTTTATTTTTATGTCAAATTTGATCTAAAGTTGCTATAGAGCTATATTGGGCTTCATATTAAAAATAAACGTTCTTATTTTGAAATTGTTAAGTTTAAAAGTATCTTCATAAAATTTTAAAAAATGTGCCCGCTTAAGTTTTCTAAGTCTCTTTTAAAACAAAATATTTTCTCTCTCCTTGGGTTAAAACTTTCGGAACGATAAACACTCGCCATTTTTCATTTTTCTCAACTTATTCTCCGTTGTTTGAACAGCACAAAGACCTACACCGTTAGAAAATGCAACACCGTCCTCAACGTACTTCAAATCTTTTACAGGTTTATTTACTTTTTTTTTTAATCTTTTACAGGTTTAGAAATTGTTCTTTACTTTTCATATTATACGTAGTATTATAAGATGTAAATATTATATTTAAAGCCATAATTCTACTGTTTTCTTAAATACATTATGTGTTTTTAGAGCTTCAACTTATTATAACCTCACCTCAAACCTTTGATATTTGAAAGTTACATACATAGATTACATAAACTACACCTTCTACATAAACTACATTAACTACATGTAATGTAGTTTTTGTAGTTTTTAAAAGTAACATGTAGTTTTCCGAACCCTGACGTAAATCCTCTCATTGCTCTTATGGGGAGGCCGTCGTATATTTTATTTAAACGTATTTGGTATAGTCCCATCCGGCAACCAGTTATACATCTTGGTGCAATTCGCTGGCCACGACACTACAGCCAGGGATAAGAGAGTGAGATGCTCCTTAGACCCAGCCAAAGTGCCAGGAAGGATTCCCCCTAGATATGACTAGAAGCTTCTCCATCCGCTGGTTACACGGTCTTGCAAGTTTTCTCGCATATCCTAGAAGAAGCACTACTGGTAATAAAAAATCATTTAAAAACTAGCATTTAAGATAACATATTCCCGGTGGCACACTGTGCATTGTACCAGTAGCAACTTTTATTACTTAATCTTAGTTAAAAATGTATATTGTATTTCTCTCAGGAGTGGCTTTCACATTGGAAACTGCGACAGCAAGGGTCTAACTAACTGGCAAAGATATAAATAAAAATAGATCAGAAATAAAACACCAATATAACTATTTTATCCGTCATTTAATGCTCACAATAGCAGTTGTTACAGTTTTTTAAATAATTATCATTGTTTTAACACTACGAAACAACTACGGTAGCGTAGCTTCATAACTCTGCGATTTAGAAGCGTTTTTATTCCTTTCTTATGTATTTTTATGTATTTCAGGTCGACGATTTTATTCTTGAAAAAAATATGTGACTTTTTAAAAATATATCAAGTGCAGTTATATTTCTCTTATTGTATATGTAAGCGATAAACTGATAATTAATTCAAAATAACTTTAATCCTATTTTTTACATTTCTTTTAACGTCTAACAGGTACCATGCCACTTTTATATATATCTTAAAAAGTAATCACATATTTACATTTGATCAACAAGTGTTTTGGTTTGGAATAACATTAACATCATTTTAAAAATTTATTATTACATTTTCCCCGTTAGCTTAAAGGGTCCAATGAAAACAAAGAACGTTTCTCTACAAATCAACGCAAGATTAGGAAAAAATAAATATTTTAGACCATTAAAGTTTTCAAAATGATTAGGCATTTTCGAGAGAAACATTCTGTATTATTTATTTGTCAATAACAACTTATTGTAATATTAATAATTAAGTTATATTATATTTTTATAAACACACAGTACATACTTATTAAATTTACAATAAGTTGTCTTAAGTTGAATAATATTTAATTAGATCTTAAAATTTTCTATTTATGTATATTTCGATTTATAGAAAATTTTAAGTTTTAGTCAACAAAATATAGTTTAACACTTTTGGCATACACCTTTGAAAAACAAACATTAATTGACGATTGTTATAGATTTTTCGAGCTAGGTATAACAATTTCCAATTACTTATAACATACCAAAGGTATTCGTTATCAACAGATAAATATAAAAGTCAAAGAGGTAAACTTTGATAAGGCAAGCCAATTAAGGCAATTTTTTGACCATATAAAATAGTTTATATATAATTATATAAAACTGTGCATTGTTCATTAATGCAATTTGTCTTTTTTTATATATTTAGGCCTAAAATAATGTTACCAAAAATAACTAAGAATATTATATTATCATTATATACTATTAAGTTAAATGACAAAACTAAAAATTGGCAGGTAATTTTGAGATATAAAGTACACAAAGTCTTATATATTTAATAACAAATATTGTTTGCAAATGCATTCTAAATCTTTAGTATTTGATTATAATTTCAGAAATTTCAGAAAAATTATCCTTTTAAACCATTTCGATGACAGCTAACAAAAATGACTGTAAATTTATTTAATATTTTATCTACAACCGTTTAGTTGTAACGTTTTCAGTGGCGGATACAGGAATTTATTTTAGAGGGGGCCCAAATGAAAAAATTACGCAGAATATGCTTTTTAGGGCGCCATTTTTAACCCAAAAGCTTTTATAATAATGAAAAACAACTACGAACATCTAAATATATTAACTTTTCCGGCAATAATGATTCCGTGGCACGTACTGCGGCAACTTCTAATATCTGACAAACGGATCTAAAACAGCAAGAGGAATTCGGGCAAAAAAGTCGACGTTGTCACGTTTAATAATAGAAAAGCAAGGTTGCTCAATATTACCTATAAATTGAATATATTTTAGTTCATTTCAGCATACATAATTATATATATGCTAATATCTTGAAGTTGTTCTTATTGTATTAATGTATATTAAATTTATCTAATTAACTGATCTCCTTCATTCCGCCTATTATAAAAGGTAAAGTATTTCCTAAAAATAACGTCCGCTTAGGGTAAGCTGGCAACGCTGACAAAATTCATCATGGCATCCCGGATTCAACCAATCTGATTGGTCGAGATTCTCGCACGTCTTGCCGCCATTACCCCCATTTTTATGCCCTGATGAGCCTTAAAATCCAGTGGCGGTGTATTATATTGTGTTTTATACTTTTAACTTGATTTCTGCTTGTTGTAATCAGTACACGCGTTTTAACAAATATTACTATATTTGGCAAATGACTAAACAAAATGTCGGTACATTTAAAGTAAAATAATATTATAAACTTTACTGGAAAATATTATAAAAATTCCTAATATATTTTTATGAAACACCGCACGCTCCTGGATATTTTTTGAATGAAATCGGTCATGATTTCACAAAATTACGATCCCCTTACCGTTGCCCCGTTGTTTCAGATCCGTTTGTCAGACTGTAAATCTGAAGGGAGACTTTCGGAATCGGTCATCGTAATTTTTAAAATGATTTTTCTGGTCAAAAGTGCTCGCGTTTACTTGACAGGACAAACTGACTTTTCAGAAAAAAATGTGACAAATGTCATAGTTAAAGGTGTTAAAGGTGGGCGACAGGGGCCGGAAAGTGAAATAGCAAAAGCGGTTCCACCGTTTCCATGGAAATTTCAAATAAAATAGTTCCAGCCTCGGGCGCTAGGTGGTAGTGCAATTAATTTTTAGGTTAAGAAGTTGCTACTAGTTATTGCCAGATGGCGTTCAATCAGATTTTTTTTTGTAGTTTCCATAGTTTCCAACGGCCATTGTCATACTATTGTCAAATTCTCAAAAAATATTGTCGTTGTCATAGCCCCAGTCATAATATTATCACATAGATAAATGCAACAAGTTTAGATTGGAAAGCCCGTAAAAATTTTAGGTCGCGAAATTATTTTGGGTCGCGACCGTTATACGCGATCTGGCGCTGCTATAGCGGTCGCTAAGAACAACGGCAAACAAAAACAGAAATAATTTTCTTTTGTCAAAGTCAGAATCTTCAAAAATCTTCAAAATCTAAACCGCTCTCATTAAAGAAATTCCGAAAAGTGTTTATAGCGTCCATTTTCAAAGTAATAATTGCTATCTTGTGAGTTTAATTAAAGTTTTATTTACTCCAACCGGTGATAATTGTGAAAAAGTGGCATTAAAATCTTAGAAAGCTGTGCTGTGAACTGTGAACTGCAAAAACCATCGTGGATCGTGGCATAACGTCGGTTTCCAATGTTTCATAGGTATTTCATACATGCGTCCTTATATAAAATAAAGTTTCTTGTATGCAACACACTGTCTTTTATTTATAAAATTAAACGAAAATAATAATAAATTTGAATAAACAATATTTGGCGATATAATTCCGGAAAAAGCCGGAAATTTTCAAAAGTTTTGGGTCGCGACCGTTGCAAGAATAGCGCCAAATAGTGTTTACATTGTCCTTATGGGCACTTTCCAATCTAAACTTGTTTCATTTATCTATGATAATTTGTTATATGTGTTTTTATTAAACAATTCCGTTTGTTTGTGGCCTTAAAAATATAATGTAAGTCTTTTATTTTTGCCATCATTTAAGTACCTATTTATATTTACTCAATTTACAAAACTTTGGGCGTATTAGGTTGGTCTTGTTTTATTATAATAAACGATGTTTAAATATTTGACTTATAAATAAAAACTTTAAATAATAAATAATATTTACACGTGTTTGGCTTTAATTTTATTTAATAATTGTATAAATTATACTGTTAAATCTTATTTTTTACACATCACAACGATACTTGTTATTAGTATTGTTGAATTTGTGAAAAAAATAAGATTTAATAATCAAATTTAATTATTTTAGAATAAAATTCATTCAGCGCGGGCTCATTTAAAAAGCCCGCGCTTCGATCCATTTAAAACAAGCCCTACTCAATAGATGGCGCCACTTCTGTAGGACCATTTTTCAGTATGGCCATGGCTGGGAAACTTAAATGGAAATTACAGTTCATTAAAAATAGTTTATCCTCCAAGATCCAGAGGCGCAAAATATTAAAACTGTCTTAAAACTGTCACTCAGAGACGCTTTTGTTGTGATTTTACGGTTTGATTTCGTTTTGATTTGTCGAATTATTGTAAAATTAAATTCCTTCAGATTTTTTGCCAATATTCTGTTTTAGACAATTTGTTTTTTAAAAATGTTGGGACCATTTGTGTTTTGTATAGACTCTTAATTATTTTTTATCCTGGGGTTTAATTGTTGTACACCTGGTTTCCGAAGGATACAGTGGTAAGTAAATTAAATATATCTATTTAGAGTTATAGATTTTTTAAATTAGTACTGCGAATAAATGCTACTTGCTGAGCAGTTATTTATTTTTTTTTACGGTGCATGTAAGGAATTAAGGACGCACGTTGCGTTATATTAGCATGATCAACAGATGACCAAAGATGACTACATCTAATTTAATTTGTTTTTATTATTTCAGGTCTCAAACGGAAACAAACTGGGAATCTTGCCTATACCAAAATTATATAGCCCTTTCCAATTCACTTCAAAGGGAGGAAAATTATGTAAAAATGCCTGCTATTTGCTGAAAACTGCCAAAGATTAAATTATAACTGTAACAACTTAATATATACTATTCTAGTCTTTTTAATATTTTTTTTAATTAATATCCGACATATAAGAACACTTTGTATGCTTTTAATTAAGTTGATTTATCGTTTATAATATGTTCGACCTAATTAAAAGCACACAAAGTGTTCTTACATGTATTTCTAAATTTATTTTAAATTAACTAAAACAACCCCCTTCCCCGTACCCCCCTCCTCCATTAGTATTTCTTCCTCCGACTACCAGAGGCGCCCTTGTATAATAAAATTGAAATGTATTATAAGTTGCCTATCTATTTAATAGTATAAGCCTTTTATCTATGAGTATGGCATGGAGTCCATTCTTTTTCTAGCTAGGTATATTCTTTGGTGGGCGACTAATAAACGAAAATTAAAACAGCATTTTCTTATTTTTCGGTTGTAGATAAAACGTTGTACATCACACGTGTGTTTTATACATGATTACAACACCTATATTACCTATTAGGGTCATTATAATTAATATATAAAGTGTATTATATAAAATTTTTAATTATTTTTGGTAACACATACACCTTGTAAAATTGGAAGATATTTTATGCCAATAACCGTTAACGATAGTTGTTTTTCTTTTCTGTGGTAACTAGGCAATCTAAACGAGTGCAAACACAACAGTTCTTGAGTACTAAAATGCTTAAAAATCGGCAGTGTAGCATCAATAAATGCTATGAATAATAAGTGCCCTTTTCGGTGACTCTTTGAGTATTAAAAAATGTTTAAGTACTTTATATAACAACTATGCTTTTTTATTAACCACAACTTATATCCTACTAACAATGATTCTTAATCACACGTCATTTGTGCAATCTTTGTTTATACCAAAACGATTTGTTTAATATCAAAATATCTCAGACTTTTTTGTTTAAACCAATAAATATTTTTTTTGTAAAGGAAACCGAATGTTTTAAATAATGTTGTATATTTAACGCACCTAAAACTAAATAGTTAGCGATGCTGCTTGCTGGAGTTAGCAGAGGTTCTAGTGTGCCACCCTCTTCCAACTACTTATCTGTAAAACTTGTGAGCATACGTACTACAAAATTACTACTTTAGAGACAACGATCGTATGACATGGTTTATTTGATGAGTTACTCTGAAATAACGTCATCGGCCGATCGCTGTCAAATCTGTACTTAAAATTATGTTTTTGTTCTAACTTATCTCCAACTGAAAAAAATAAACTATATATAAACATAAAAACAATCAACAATTATTCTAGAAAATAACATGGTAAGCTGCCCGGACAATTAGACAGTAGCAACGGAACATATTTAGGGTATATTTTAATGATATACACAAGGATACGGCCGATTCTAATATAGAACGTATATGTGACCGAGAAAATGCGCGAAAAGGAAATTCTTTTGAAAAGAAAATATTCTACTTGAAAGTAAAAAATAACTAATAATTTTTATGCGATTTTATTTTTACAGGGTATTCCGGAAACTTCGGCAGCATATTCTGCAGATAAAAATAAGTATAATAGTTCGTAGAAATGTATGTCCTAAAATGCTTAGTTTCGAAGATACAGGGTGTAGAAGTTTCATTTTTATTTCGATTTTTTTCCAAATAATTCCAAAGTAACTGCAATATTTGGATGAAAATTAGTGTCTGGAAGTTCTTTGACATGAGAAAATGATTTTGATGTTAATGTGTCTTCTACTTGTAGAGGGCGCCCCTTATACAGGGTGTTTCAAAACAAATGCGAAAAACTTCAAAGGGTGATTCCTTGTTCAAAATAAAGGGTAGTTTGCTTTATAAACGTTGGGTCAAAAGTCAACCATTAGGGAAATATCGCGGTAAAAAGATGGCGGAAAAGTAATGTTTTTATTCTTTATCTTGAAAACGAAAAACGATAGACTAATGACATTTTATGGAAGCATTACTGTTATGAAAACATACTTTCTGGTAATTTTCTCACTTTTTTAAAATGAGTGGAAGGTGTTGAAATAAACTACCCCTATCATTCTTGTTAACGAAATTAAAAAAAATGCTTATCAAACACATGCAAAAAAATTAATTTGGATAGTTTAGTTTGTTTAGAAACTTTTTTATCTCTTGTGTTTTTTTGATAAAACTCACCGATTTGAAATTAAAAAATAAAATGTAAAGCATTACATATCAGGACAAAAAACATTTTTAGATAAAGAATCTAGTGGGCTGCTCTAATTTTTTAGGAAAAAATCTAGTCGGCCGCTGTCACTTTTTAGGATGTTTCTAATATTATTTTATTGACATTACTCTACTGCAATACGTTATTATTTAGATTCTTATTCTTATCATTATTATCACTAGATTCTTTATCTAAAAATGTTTTTGATCCTGAAATGTAATGCTTTACATGTTAATTTTTAATTTCAAATCGGCGAGTTTTATCAAAGAAACACAAGAGATAAAAAAGTTTCTAAATAAACCAAGCTATCCAAATCAATTTTTTTGCATATGTTTGATAAGATTTTTCTTTAAATTTCGTTAACTAGAATGATAAGGGTAGTTTATTTCAACCCCTCATTTAAAAGTGAAAAATTACAGAAAGTGTTTTTCGTAACGTAATGCTCCCCATAAATTTCATAGACTATCTCTTTTCGTTTTCAAGATAAAAATAAAAAACATTATTTTCCACCATCTTGGTACCGCGATATCTCCCTAATGGTTGACTTTTGACCCAACGTTTATGAAGCAAACTACCCTTTATTTTGAACAAGGAATCGCCCCCTGAAGTTTTTCGCATTTGTTTTGAAACACCCTGTATATTTTTTAACTGGTTTAAAAAGTAATAACTTTTCCTCCGTACCTGTATAAAACTACTGAGTAAAAAAAATATACATTTACGACATTTTTTATGGTTCTCGAGATATTCGGAATCGAAATTATCAATATCTATCACCATTGACATAAATTAAACATGTTGACAAATAGTGATTAGACTGAAATCATAAATTTGAAATATTTTTGTCAAAAATTCAACAGCAACTGTTTTATCATCATTTATTCCAAGAAAAATTTATTGCTAATTTAAAAAATAAAAAGTTCCCAAATTTATCATTCCAGTCAAATAACTGTCTACTTAACACGTTTATTTTTTGTCAATAATAGGTTCGTTCCAACCCCTAGTTTTAGAACGGTTCTGGAACCGTTCTGAAATCATTGGGACTAGTCTTATCCGCATGCGTTAACTCGGCACTGTTTTTGAACGATTCTAGATTGACAATCGGTTGGAACAGTTTCGGAACCGTTTTTAATCTGTCTTGTCAAAACACCGGTTAAAATAACCTCGCTTTTTGTTTGATGTAAGATGTAAACAAAACAAACCTTAATAATATTCTTCACAGATATTCTTATTAATTGTATAGAACAGTGGAAACTGTAAAAAGTGGTAAATTACTACCTACATTAATAAATAATGTACACAAACCATAATTTTGGTTTGGTTTGGTTTGGACTGACCAAAATTATGGTTTGGTTCAAACCATAATTTTGGTCAGTTTCACTTGATTTACTATTCGTTTTTTTTTTGTTGAAAAGAATGAACTGTAAAATGTTAAACCCTAGTTAAATTAAATTACCCATTAAACTCCAAACAAATCCACAAAACAAAACAGGCAAACGCCCAGGCTCAAATGTCAATCAGCTGATAAAATTTACTAACTGCGCATGTCAGTACAAATAGTTCCCACTTAATGGCAAGTATCGAAATTACGGTTCCGAAACCGTTCTAATAACGATCAGAAAATGGGTTGAAACGCAAAGAGAATCGTTCGAAAACGATCCCCATCAAGGATGGAACGCTTTTAGCCCTATGCGCATGAACGGAACCGTTCCTGAACCGTTCTCAGCGGGGTTGGAACAAACCTAATGACATGTATTGACTATTTCCATTCTAAATATCTTGATAACGGTCGCTTGTAGCGATTTTTACCAAGAGATATTTTTTACGTAAAAAATCATGGAAATGTATATTTTTTCACTCAGTAGTTTTATACAGGTACGGGCGAAAAGTTATTACTCTTCAAAACAGTTAAAACACATGTAGGTGGCTCCCCCTACAGTTAGGAGTCATATTGACATCAAAATCAAATTTATTATGTTAAAAAACTCCCAGACACAAATTTTCATCCAAATATTGCAGTCACTTCAGAAATTATTTGGAAAAAATCGAAATAAAAATGAAACTTCAACGCCCTGTATCTCCTAAACTACGCACTTTAGAACATACATTTATACGAACTTGCTTACTTATTTTTACTTGCAGAATATGCTGCCGAAGTTTCTGGAATACAGTTCGGACCACCCTGTTTATTTAAACATAAAAAACAAAATTTACCAGTTCCTATAAGAAAAAACATATTCGTTTTCAAAAGAACTTACAGGTACATAACAGTAACTATAAAAAAAATCAAACTAAAAGAGTCATTCCGAATTCATTAACATACATACAAAAGAACTGAAAGTTTTTCGTTGAACTTAGATGAGACCCTAAATATTTTCCATACCAAAAAAAAATAAACAAAAATTAGTTTTTCTTTTAAATATACACTACAAAATGATGACTACGTTAAATGTGTATGTTTATTTACAAATGTTTTGGTTACCTTAGTTGAGTTTTAAAGGAACGCTCAGTTCGTACTGACCCCTAACTTTTATCAACCCTCTCAAAAAAATTTTTTTTCAACACCAAATCGCCACATTCAAATATCGTCAAATTAATAAATATATCGATTCAACGTGTCCATATAGATTTAACAGCCAAATTTAATTATATTTTATAAAATGCATCACTACTGACTTTGATATCTGATATGGTGATTTAGGCGTCTTGCGAAAAATTAGGGGCTTAATTCCATCGCATCGAAATTGGTAACTAAAGGTACTTAAAAATACGAGAAGAAAAAAAAAGAAATGCCAAAGTACGTACACAAATAAATTTCAATATTTTTAAGGACCTTTCAAAACAGAAAAAAAATTAGAGACGATGAAGTGATAATTTTCTATTTCGGATGATTCCGCTTCTAGACTGCTATCAAATAGGATCTATCGCTCCCCGTGAAAGTTAAACGTCCTCGTATTTGGCCAATTTGTTTTGGAGCATGAGGTTTTCTTTTTTCAGTCGTTCTAACTCTTGGCGAAGTCCAATATTCTGAAAAAAATAAAATCAAATATATTTATATCTAATGGATGTTATTGAATTTTAGATAAAAAAATATAACGGATGCGCGTGCGTCTCAAAAGTTGATCACCCCTATAACTTTTTTATTTTTTATATATATATATATTAAGCGGGGGTCCTACAGCTTCTGCCGCATCCCGCATTTCGACCTCCATATTGCTCGATTTTGCCTTTCTTCCTGGTTAATAGCTCTGTCTCTCATGTACTGGTCTACTCCATCTAACCACGTAGTTGTAGGTCTTCCTCTTTTCCTTCTGCTTTGGGGACGATACTCCATTGCCCTTTTTGGCCATCTTTCCCCTCCCATTCATTTTACGTGCTGAGAGATGGTGTAGAATCGGGCTGAGTATCAACTCAGACAAAACCGGGATAGTGCCATTCACCAGAAAGCGAAGTCTGAAAAACTTGAAAAGAATCCAACTAGATGAAAAGGAAATACTGCCAACACAAGAAGTTAAATACCTGGGAATAACCCTGGACAGTAAACTCCTGTGGAACAGGCATATTAAGAACACTACCAGCAAAGCAATAAAGGCTCTCATGATATGCAGAAGACTGGCCGGAAATAGATGGGGCTGCTCCCCTAACATTTTGCGCTGGATGTATACCATGATAGTAAGACCCATGATTACTTATGGAGCAGTTGCCTGGTACACAAAAACTAGAGCAACGGACGGCAAGGCTAAACCTATGCAAAGTCCAGAGACTAGCATGCGTTTGCATCACAGGAGCCATGAGAACCTGTCCAACAGCAGCAATGGAGGTCATTCTAGATCTAACACCACTGCACATTGTCATTGGTAGATATGCCAATGCGACAATGATTAGAATGGTCACTAACGGAATTAGTACTGCGAGAATTGTCAGATCAGGGGCTTGGAACACCCTCATAAAGGAAATACCACTCCTGCAACTCCCAGTGGACGATATACCAAGAACGTACAACTTTGAGAAACATCTCAATGTAGTATTAAGCAATAAAAAGGATTGGAAGAGCGAAACGCTTGCCCAGCAGTTAAAAGACCATACCATAACTTGGTATATTGATGCTTCCAAAACCAATACGGGAACAGGGAGCGGAGTGTTTGGGCCGAGAGCTAAATACTCCGAACCAATGGGCACTTACCCTAGTATCCTACAGGCAGAAATCTACGCTATCGAAAGATGCGTACAACTTATCTTAGATAGGAACTATCGGAAACAAGAAATAGGCATCTTGTCTGATAGTCAAGCAGCGTTAAAAGCGATCAACTCAGTATCAATCAATTCGAAATTGGTCAAAGAATGTATAGAGAAGCTGAATAAATTAGGCAAAGAAAACAAAGTCCTCCTACACTGGGTGCCTGCTCACCAAGGGATAGAAGGCAATGAAAAAGCAAATAATCTAGCTAGGAAAGGAGCGAACACTCCACTAACTGGACCAGAACCGTTCTGCTTTCCAAGTGGTAACCAACTCAAGACGGAACTCAAGAACTTGGAAGATTCCATCCGCAACCTGGAATGGAAATCTTGCAATGGTCTAAGACACTCGAAGAAGTTTTTGAGGGCTTATGATCAAGAAAAATCACAGATCTTCCTGGGTTTAAGTAAGAACAATCTTCGGATTGTCACGGGGTTTTTAAGAGGATACTGTCTCCTCAATGAACACCTCAGTAGATTGAAACTAAGAAGAAACGGCGAATGCAGATTCTGTGGGGAAGATGGTGAAACACGAGTACACCTCATCACTGAGTGCACCGAGACGACAACCATTCGTGCCATGAATTTTGGTACGACTGATATTGGAGATGGAGAACTACCCTCTATAAAACCGTCCCAGATACTGGCTTTTGTCAAAGCCCTGGGACTGTATGATGAGTTATGATTCAAGAAAGGGGGACACAATGGATCTGTAAGGTCGAAGTGATTAACCCCCCTCCCACTCATTCTAAATTCTCAATTCTAAAAATCCTCATAAGACGTACGTTCGCCTCTTCCCGCGCTTCAGCTGACAGTTGTGACGTCATTGTAGTCCTTGTCAAAGTCTTCGTGGCCTTGTCATGATAGTGTGTATTATTAGTTGCCTATGGTAAACTTATAAAAATAACAGCTGAGAAATTTTGAGTTAATTATTTTGTCAATTTTAAATGTGAAAAAGGTGTCTTTAAAGTTTTTAGAGCTATAGAGTGTATAAATATGTTCATTTTGTGTTGTGGATTGTGACAAAGTGCATACTAAGTGCCCACGATTTTGTGGAATGGAATATGGAAGAATGCTTGCAAAAGGTGATGCTGGGAACTGCTGTTCTTAAAAATGCATTATCCGAGTATTTAATACAATTTATACAGTTAATTTTCTATACTGCATACATATAAGGTGTTTAAATAAATAAACTAAATAATGAACGTTTTGCATTCGGTAAGCAATAATGCACGTGTGTGTATTATTGGTTGCCGGAATAGGACTAATAACCATGACAAGGACTACAATGACGTCACAAAGCAAGTGGTTTTCGCATGCACCTGGCGGACACTTTTGGCTGAATGAGCAGTCCTATTAGGTTATCTGTTCTTGACCTAATCTAATCTAATCTAATAATACATACCTCTTTCTCAAGATAGCCCGCTCGCAGCGCTATCTGGTTCTCTTTCATCCGCCGCGCGTCCCGCGACCTCTTCGCCGCCAGGTTGTTCTTTCTCCTCCTCGCCCAGTATTTGTCGTCTTTGAGATCGTCCGGCACGAACTGTTTCCTCGACTTTTTGATGATCGGCTGCGGCTTCAGATCCTCATCTGAAAACACCCTTGTCCGTGGATCGAAGTCGCGACAACTCGAGCTCATCGACAGCGCTTCAGAAAAAACTGCATTTTAAACATCATTTAGTATTTCGTTCTACAAACTCGGCGATCTGGTATCGTGCTAGCCTTACTAAGCTTCAACAGCGATCAAGAATTTATTTACACTACAACCCAACCAATCTTATTATCTTAAAATGCAATTTTTTACTGTTCGATGCCGTTTCAAAAGAAGTTTAGTAAGGCTACTCATGTAAATTGAACTCAACAAATATAAAAACATATACCGAAACATCAATTAAAACTAAAATAAATGTGGTACACAAAATGTTAGTTTCAGAAAGGTAAACACTAAACACTAAGTTCAATTTACATAATCTATTTTAGAAATGTAAGTATAAATAAAGAAATCCATCCAACACACAAAAAATCATATTCAACCAAACTTAGCCTCCACCAGAATAAAAACAAAGAGAAAGATTTTTAAATATTGTATGATCGCAAAAAGACGGCGTTACGGACGCCTGGAAAATGACAATCGATCTTGGAATAAGAAGATTAAGGAAGGAGCATAATGCTATCCATGTATTCATGCATGGTGGGCGGAAAAGCCACCATAAAAGCTCTCTAGGGTGGGGATCCTTGACACTTCTGTTTGACGATTCATTTGACACATTTGAATTTGATTTGAAATTTTGTGGATTTGTCAGTCTTTACGGAGCTTATTTTATGTTATTTATTATTTATTCTACTACTGATAGTTGTATAAAGGTAGTAAATCTAGATGGAAATTGTGGCAGAACTTAAATTAACAGTGACCATAGACTTAGAATAAAATATAGACTGAGCATCTCATTCATAAATAGCTGGAAGATGCGGACAGACAACGTCTTGTTATTGTTGTGTTATTGTTTTTGGCTCTAACGAGTGCGACACGAGCGATAGATAGGCTGTCTCCGTCGTAACGGTCGTTTCCTGACGGCTCTGCCGCCCAACGCAACACTGTCTTTTGTTTCTTCAGTGCACCTGCACTCTCCGTATCATAGGCGGGTATTTTTTTTATTTTAATGAAGCTATAATTCAATTAAAAATATATCGTATTTAAACTTTTTTATATTATTAAGATTTAGGATAAAGAAAATAGTTTAATATAAAGCAAAGTTTAGGACTTAGAAAAAAAATACATCTTAGAGTCTAAAAACGATAAAAATAATAAAGTACGTGTTATAGAAGAAATTTTAATAATCGAAATTATTTAATTTTTGAAATTGATGATAAATTATTAATTTAATAAAATATTAATTTTAGTCAAACATTTACAACTCTAATATTAATCAAAACAGGATCTATTCTATAGATATAATAGAACAGAAAGAGAAAAAAACTTTATAATTGTTTAATTTTTTTCCGGTAAAAGTGATGTCTTATTATGTAAATTAGAAAAACAGGAATCTGTTCCATTAAAGCAAGCTTTTAGGAAGTGAATAAAATGAAAACTACATTTATTTAACTCGTTACTGTCTTTATTATAGAGTAAGTATAATAATGGTAATGGTGACTATACTTTATTCAATGGAAATATGCACCAAATTCAAACAAATATAAAAGGCATGAGTATAAACAGTATTACTACAGTAATATTGAACATTGGTTCAAAAATATTACATTAATATAATACAATATTACTGTAGGTATTACTGTCAACGTGCAAGCTTGTTTGAAGCTTGATGTATTTGTATGCGCTTGGTACATCTTGGCGTTGGAAAATGTATAGAAAATTATTAAGAAAAACTAGTACGTAATGGGGGATATCTTGATATACAGAGTGGTCGGAATTGTATTCAGGAAACTTTGGCAGCATAATCTGCAAATAAAATCAGTAAAAAAATAGTATAAATTTATGTCCTAAAATGCTTCGTTTCAGAGATACAGAGTGTAGAAATTTCATTTTTATTTCGCTTTTTTCCAAATAATTTATGAAGAATGTATTGATTAATTCATTTCCAAATATCTTGAGAACTATACTTGTGGCGAGTGTCAACAAGAGACCTTATTAAGTAAAAAACGTTGGAAATGTAAATTTTTCTCAGTAGTTTTATATAGATACAGACAAAAAGTATTACTCTTCAAATAACTTAAAAAATATGTAGGTGGCGCCCCCTATTAGTAAAAGTCAAATTGACATCTAAATCTAATTTTTCATGTCAAAAAACTCCCAAACGCCAATTTTCGTCCAAATATTGACGTCACTTCAGAAATTATTTGGAAAAAAATCGAAATAAAAATGAAACTTCTACACCCTGTATCTCCGAAACATAAAGTAACTAAAATAAAAGAGTGTTTGAAAGGTTGTCTAACTTGGCCATAATGTTGCATAGTTCAGTTAGGGCTCCAAAGCGTCGCCACCTGCTACCTGTCACGTGTCATTACAAGAATGACAAGTGACATGACAGCAAATTGTTTGTATTTTGCAATTGTTTACAATTTTGTTTTGAATTTTGGAATTTTGTTATTATTTTGTGTAGCATAAACTTTGTTTGTTTGTGTTGTGTTTGTGCGTACAGAAATTATGGACGAAGTTTTATTTCCCGAGGAACCAGAGACCTTATATTTCTCTATGATTTGAACTTTATATTTTGTGCTGTGTTTTGCCGTCATCATGTAATATTTTGTTCAACCGATGATGTGATTTGAACACGATCCAGGAAAGGGTATCATGCAAAGCAAGTTCGATATGTAAAGACATTGCCCATCTCTGAACTCTGTGAACGTAAAACGAACTGACTATAAATTTGCGCCTTCATTTAATAGTGTTGAACATTTGCTACCTCAACTGAACTTCAACTGCTGACTGCTGAGTTTATAAATCCAACTTAAAGGTGAATTAATTTTTGATGATGTCTTATTTAAATCTTTATCTGTTATAATAGCATAGATTGCAAACCCTGCGATCTTATATGCTTTGTTAGTGGCGTTGTTAAATACGTTTTATAATACTATAGGTAAATCGAAGGGTAAACCGCTGGTGTATTTTGGTGGTGTACAAGATGTTGGCATTTTCGTGGCATTATTGGTATTAGTACTAAATTATTTGGCATTACTTTGGCATTAGTGTACAGAAATTCATCAGGAGTTTACCCTCGAAGTTAATTCAGCATATATGTTTTATATTATCAAATTTAATTTAGCATTTAACTGTAAGCATTTGAAAAGTGTACAATAGTTTATACTTTTCAAATATTCCGTTTTTAAAATAAACTTTCATTATATTTTTGCAGTTTTAATTTCGTAATATTTTTAAAAATACATAAAATTATATATTCACATTTAAACAGCCCGCCTTTTTTGTGGTAGGCAATGCAGATACCTATTTTACCGATAAGGTCTGTCATATTTCGATTAGTTCAGTTAGGGCTCAAGGGTGCGCTACAATCGATCCTCGTTAAACGTGTTGCCTACTTTTGACTATGGAAATGACAACTCTTTTATTTTATATTTCTCTATGCTCCGAAACGAAGCATTTTAAAAACTTACAAGTTCATTTTTTTAGAAAGCCAATGCAACATTTCTGAGTTTCAAATAAAGATAAAAAACAGTAAAACATATAATAATAATATGTAAATTATTTTCTTGGATACATACATATATGGCAAATAATAACAGATTGTTTTATTAAAGATTTACGTTTTGGTTAATTCTAAAACTATCTTCAATTATATGTGATATTACTTAAGTGATATTACATTATAAAAAGAAAAAAATGAAAATTATACCTTATAATCGAAAAAAACGGCGTCAGCGATGGCTATGAAATGAAGATCGCTGTCATTTTATATGTAAAATTATATGGAGTATGTATCGATGGTTTTTTCCAAGCCAACTGGACGCCGTTTTTTTCGATCATACGGTATTACAAATTAATAATAGATTAACAGTCGAGAAAAAAAAAGAAAAAACTCTAGGTAAGTACTGGATAAATTTTAAAATGGCATATTTATTTTATCTTTGTTTAATATAAAAAAAAACGAAATATCTACCTGGTTTACATAACCCTGTATAATTTGTGAAATAATAATGGACAAAAATGCAAGCGGTAAGAAAAATATTTACAAAAAAATATGTACTTGTTTACATTTCTGGACCATTGTTCGTCATTTTTGTTATCATAATGGTGACCCTATCATAAAAACGTAGTTATTTCTATACCTGATGTGAAACTATAGGGAAAAGTAATGTTTGTAAAATATTTTAGTCTTGAAAAAAAATAAGGAATGTTTGGTATTTTAAAATGTTTGGTAGCTTGTAATTTTTCGACTTTCTCGATTGTTTATAGTTTATAATAAGCCTTAAAATTGTTGTTTCATAATGGAATATCATTCTGGAATTCCTGTATGTTATTTTTAGATTCTAAGGATGGTTTTAGAATAAAAAGAAACACATTTTTCATAAAAAAAAACATTAAATTAACCAATGCCCAAGAAAATAATGTGTCTACTTCTTATGTACTTAATAATGTATCTACTCGTTATATTAATAACGAGGTTAGTAGAACCTTTACGTAAATGATAAATATAAAAAATACAGATTTTCCAGGGTTTATAATTTACTAAATTATTATCTAAATAAGCGCCTTTCTACAACGCCACTGACGCCAAAATAGTAAATTTGACTTACCTGTGGAATGTTGTTCCAGGACTTAAATAGTCCAATTTCTTACAAATTTGGCACTGACGAACCATGTTTTATAGTTTTTAAATAAAAGTAATCAAAATAAACACTAAACCGACACTACACACTAAGAAAATCGAATCCAAAAAAATACAAAATCAAAACATCCAATAAAAACAATAAAATAGCCATGGAGAAACTGTGACAACAAGGTTTTACGACACGTGCTTTACTCTACTATGGCTCTACTACGAGAGAATAAAGAATGAACAGGCGACCCGGCGATTGATGGGTGTTGCCAAATTGTAAAGAATTTGTCATTTTTAAATAGTCTCCGACTTATAATTTAGTAGTATAGGGACTATTTAATACATCTTTCTACTATTAAACACTACTTTATTAAAATACAGTTCTAATATCTCAATATATGTGTATAACAACAAAAAAAATATTAATAATATTTTAGACGTGACAACATAGGCTGGAGGCGAAAGACTCAGACGGCCGAGGTCAGCTGCACCCAGGAGTAAACATGTTTACAAAAATTAATATTGGACCGCGCTTAAATGTAAATAGTGTAGTCTATATTTTATTCTAAGTCTATGACAGTGACACTATCGCGATTTATCGAAAAAGACTCTAAAATAGTTGGTTGTGTAGCGTGCGGTAGATCTCGGCAAAAATTGAGTGAAATAATGGAACAACTTTTCGCTAGTAAGTGACTATATAATATACATACGTGTAGTAAACCGATCATTTATGAAATTCACTTAAATTAACTAAATTATATATTTTTCTTGCATTTTAGCTTTTATTTATTACTTGTCAAAAATTAGATGTCAAAGAATTTAGATACGTTAATTTGACTTATCTGCTTCAGTAGCGTATCGGATGTTTGTGTTAATAAATACTTATTATAACTTATCTATTTTTATTAGAATTATATATTTTATAACAATTTTAATAACTACCAACATTTATTCACAACGTAAAATAAAACAACAAATTATTGAGTCTACCCCACGTCTACCCTACATCATAGTTTTACATTTTTTAAATAAAATTAGAAGGACACTGATAAACCGGAATTTAAGTCGGCCATATTTGAGGCCCATCCCGGTGTACCTAAGATTTTTGATATGCTCCTTCCTTAGTCTTCTTATTCAAAGCAATCGATGGTATTTTGGCTACGTAAATCATTTACTAAAAAATTTACATAAAACTTGTCAAAAGTTAACACTAACTAAGATTAAAAAAGTATAGAACGTTTTCAGACACACACTACACCTACACCATTTAAAAAATTACAACCATCTTAAGGCCAACTGGCAGTAAACGCCATTAAAAAATAAAGAAGAGTACGGGCTAACTAAATGGCGTCTAGAGCATGACCGCATGAATGGTATTTGAGACACAAAATCTAGAAAATTACGATAAATATAGAAATAATAATAATTACGATAAATATAGAAAAAAATGTTTATTAAGAACTACAGAACTACACTGAATTAAAAATACAGAAAGAGTATACTTGAATAAAAGTACTACAATGATGTTGTATGATGGGTAGAATCAGAAATAAGTAATTTTTAAAAGCAGTTAACACAATATAACCACAGCTTATTCAGTATCAGCTGGTTATTTTTGCGTATCCGCGTGTACCTGCTTGGCTCATTCTCGTATGCATACCTGCAGTCAGAGTATCATTCTCAATCTTTTTTAAAGGAAGCTTTAATGGAGCTCAGAACATAACATAAGCGAATATCTAGGTATGTACGCAAATTTATATGCATCAATGGCGCATCTAGAGACTGAGTCTGGAAGGTAAGAAGTCTAGACTCTAACTATTTTACTTGAAAATTTGTATTGAAAGATATTTTGTTATCATTATTGTTGAGGCCTTGACAATTTTTAGTTTTGGGCCTATAACTTATAGGCCTTGAGTATTTTTAAGATAGACAGTAAGATTTTAGATTGTTAGAATATTTTTGTTCTTGGCAGAGACTTGTTGTGACGTATCTGCGTTATTGTATTCTCAAGTTAAAATTGTAAAAGTTAATGTATTTACTTGTTCGGTTTAAATATACATTTTTGTAATCCAGCGAGTATCGAGTGTCTTGATTTAGTTCCAAAAAATTACCCGAACTACGCAAGAGCTCATCCAATTATTGTGAAATATTTACTTTATAAAGAAAAATACTTTTAAATTAAAAAAAATCTTATCGGAATATTACCAAACCTGTATTATAAGAAAATTAAAATTTTTCAACTTAGGAGCAACATATGCCACGCTAAAAGTATTATTACTTAATTAAACAGATATATATTCAAGTGAAAAAGTTACTTAAGCAACTTATCGTAGATTCTAAACACAGGAGATTTTCACAATAAACAGAAATTTTAATTTTTGATCATATTATAGTTCCAACTATAATAGGTAATGAAATTGACACAAAAACTTATACTTATACGGGTGAGTCTCAAAAGTGGCTTACCCCTATAACTTTTTTATTTTTTTAGTTAAAAAAACGAGAATTGGTATGTTAGTATATGACATAAATTAGGATTGATTGACGTATTCAATCGTTTTCGGTCACTTCCGGTTTCACCGGAAATGACTACAACTTTTGATTTTTAAATGACACCCCCGGTATTTTTTTACTTTATTCGATAGAAAATGTCACTCTGAATAGAATAACATATCATATGTCAACTTTTGACATTTTCGCATATGGTTTATTTGAAATTATAACTTGCCGTTCGTAACGAAAATTTGACTCGAAATACCAAGTGTGTGGTATCAAATTATTCGTAAAAAATTATTTTTTCAAATATGCTAATGAGCCACCCTCGTTCCATTTGAAAAAATTGAGATATGATTAAAAATACGATTTGAGCATTTTCTAGCTGGCCAGGACAAATAAAAAAAAAATTCTAGATTTTGTGTGCTTTCTATAATTAACTAAACTCTCCCGTAAATAGTAAATTACATAAAACTCACTTGAGTCGGCAGGTGAGGGGGGATTTATGGTGTCGGGACTCATACAGTCGCTCGGACTAGGAGATCGTTCCCGTTTAGGTACTGGATGGCTGGCTCCCAGAGGACCCAAGGCACCGTGTGTTCCCAGTCCATCCATCGATACGCCATTTTCGGAGAGAAATTCGTCCAAGTCGACGTACTAAAAACAAAACAAAATATGATTACATTATTAATATACAGGGTTGTTCACCACATACGACACGGAATATTGTAGCTAAACGATTAGATTTTTACAAATTGTAAGTTTTGGGTTCGTTGAAGGACTATTAGAGCTACAATTTAAAAATATTTTTACAAGTTAGAGAGTGTCCCAAATAAATAAAAAATATCAAAGTTGTATTTTTTAAATGGCACCCTGTATATTATTACATTTTTAGTTTCTACGATTAAAATAAAGGTAAATTTGATTAAGGTTTATTACACTTAAACCTTACCGTTTTTGAAATATTTTCAATTTTGTGAAATTGCAGTATAAATTTTAAGGCTTCATTTCTCCGAGGGTATCAAAGTTTATAATACTAAATATTTACTGAAGTTTATTTATTGATCAGTTATTGTTTTGCAATAATAAAAATTTTACTACCTTATACCGAGTGTCTAAATATTTACTTTAAATAATTATTAGCTTTAAACGGCAATAACTTGTTTAATTTAAATGGAACACCCTGTATATTTTATGAGAATTAGATGCACAATTTAATTGTCTATCAAATTGTATTATACCATTTTTAACCTATCTCTTCACGCTTCCGTAGAAAATGCATTTTCTTGTAATTTAGAACTCATTTATCAATATACCCATGGAATACTGACATTTTAGATTATTTTTAAAGATGTACCAAATTTTTAAAGAGTACAGATACTAATATTGTCATTATAGTTCGTTTATTTCATTAAAAAATAAAAAAAACTGTTTAAATATTTGTTAAAGAGAACCAATTAATATGATTCCAGTATTCAAACTACATTAATTGACTGTTTGCGTTGATTAATAATAATTGCTCCAAATACTAAAAAACTGAATTATTTATGTGTATTAGACAGTGTGGTAAAAAAACTAACACCTTAAAAATGATATTTCATTTTTTGACAAATGCTTATTTATAACAACAGAGACGTTTATTTTCATAACTTATTATTATATTGATTTCTGATTCAAATCCACATTTATTTAGAATAATTTATTAACGAACACAATTAAATATGTAATTAATTAGTATTTGGGCGGAAATACTGGTGTTATATTTAATTAATGGTATACTCTTTTATAAAGATCTAAAAAGTTTTCTTTTTGCATACAAATGGGCTAGTAAAATCATCGTTTTACTAAAAACGATAATATTACTAGCCTGTACATTTTGTACATTTGTTGTTTTAAAAAGAATCTAAAATGTCAATATTCCATGGGTATATTGATAAATGAGGTCTAAATTATAAGAAAATGCATTTTCTACGAAAACTTGAAGGGATAGGTAAAAAGTTGTATAATACAATTTGATAGACAATTAAATTGTGCATCTGATTCTTATAAAATA
Source organism: Sitophilus oryzae (assembly GCF_002938485.1). Taxonomy (NCBI): domain Eukaryota; kingdom Metazoa; phylum Arthropoda; class Insecta; order Coleoptera; family Curculionidae; genus Sitophilus; species Sitophilus oryzae. Next base: position 1,607,825 of record NW_022146348.1, on the reverse strand, counting down.
TATAGGGTATTCCATTTAAATTAAACAAGTTATTGCCGTTTAAAGCTAGTAATTATTAAAAATAAATTTTTAGACACTCTGTATAAGGTAGTATAATTTTTATTATTGCAACACAATAACTGATCAATAAATAAACTTCAGTAAATATTTAGTTTTAAAAACTTTGATAACCTCGGAGAAATGAAGCCGTAAAATTTATACTGCAATTTTACAAAATTCAAAATATTTCTAAAGGTTTAAATGTAATAAGCCTTAATCAAATTTACCTTTATTTTAATCGTAGAAGCTAAAAATGCAATAATATACAGGGTGTTCCATTTAAAAAAATACAACTTTCATATTTATTATTTATTTGGGACACTCTGTATCTTGTAAAAATATTTTTAAATTGTAGCTCTAATAGTCCTTCAACGATGTATAATACAAGTACCTCGAGCGAAATAAAATACTAATCAAGTCACCAAAACACTTACACAGTTCACAGGAAACTTAAAGTCTTTTTTAGATTTACATCATTTTAATTCATTTGACTTTAAGTCATTTTTCTAAAGCTGACTTAAGACCTAAAATTTAAGTCTTTTTTAAGTCTTTTTTCTTTTTTTTTTTAAAAGTTGCATTTCTCCACCCCTTCGTATTCTTATAAATTATCAAAAAGATGAAAAACTGACTTGCATAGGATTTTTTTAATGGAATCCAGTGGCGTAACTAGTTTTTTGCTGGGAGTTGTCATTTTCGAAATATATCCCAAACTTGTTTTTTTTTACGATGTACTTAAACAGCCGCACGGTGGGGTACCAGCATGAAAAAGGTGATCGAAATTCGAAAAACCAAATGTGTTTAAGATTTTCCAAAAAAAGATAAATGATAAGTTAAATCATGTCTGCCATGAATGGCGTTGCTATGGGTGTGTTTAGTTGCATTCATTTGTTTCAACGAAACGTCAAAGTTGTGACTCCTCACAGATAAGAGGTAAATGGCAACATTTTATGTTTGAAATTATAAATTGTTGTTATTCTTGTGCCCTTTTTACGTTTATATTATTGTTTTGATTGAAAATGGCTCAGCAAGCTGCAGGTATGTATTCTACAAAAACGTATTATTTATTTTGATATTCTTTATACTAAAACGATTTTTTTTGCAACTAAAAGTTAGGCGTTCAGAAAATTTGATTAAATTTGTGACATTTTTATTATACTTAGAGATTTAGTTGCGCATTTCGAAGAATCCAGCATATTGTCTATATACGTTTTACTGAGTAAACATTGGGCTTTCATACAGTTAAAATAAAATACTGCGACTTTTTGCGACTTTGCTGATAAAATGAGAAAAACATTCTTGGTTTCCTCTAATTTGCCAATCAGTGATATACTAATGCGAGGTGTAAACCGCGATGGCATTGTTGCGTACAAAGCGATCGCATTAGTGCCATTAGCAGTATAGCACAATTTGGCATTAGTAGCGACTTTAGTTGTATGGGCATTGCTCGCGGATCAGTCGTCGCATTAGTAGTATTAGTTGCGATATTACTACTGGCATTAGTGGCATTGACCGTGGAAACACTGGAACAGTGATTTTTCTTTCTTTTTTTAGAATCGGCGAATTATCCTTTTTTTGTTCATATTATTTCCTCTTTAATTGAAAATAGCAATAATTTATATAAGGTCTACATTTAAAAAAATTTCGATCAACTATCTGTCTCAAATACCCCACTGTGATTGTTCATGTCGGCGGAAAGTAATGCCTAGCCTCAAGCATTCTGCAAGAGCACCTATAGGTCAGTGGCTGAGGCTATCGCTTCGTAAGCGAATGGTCCGTGGTTCAAATCTCACGCCGACCAAGACTTTTTTATATTTTTTTTGCTTATAGCGTGATCTTATTGCATTGGTTTCACTCTTTTTAGTTGGATTGGTTTAGTTATTTGGCGGGTTGGTTAGCGTGGTTATTTGGAGGGTGTTAATTCATTGGTTAGTTGGTTATTTGGTGGGGTTGGTTGATTTTTAATAATTTATATTTGTTTTTTATTTTTTTTATCAGTGTCGAGGTTAGTTGCGTTGGTTAAGTTGGTTATTTGGTGGGGTGGATAGCGTTGGTTAGTCCTTATAAAATTTCTATATTTCATAAAGCCGGCAAGTGCGTCACATCAACGACGTCATACCTATTACGGGCATTTTAGTAAGCTACCGTTTAACGGCAGTTTAAGTACAGCCTTTTTTTTATTGAGACCTTTATTGAGTTTTTTTTTTATTGAGATCCTGTATATTATTTTTTATTTTATTTGCTTTGTTATGAGCGTGTTGGTCGTTTTATTTAAAAAAAAATAATTAGGCACATAATATTCAAACAAAAGCAAACGATGAAAAATTTACAATAATTATATTATTAGAAAAGACTCGCAACACCATCAACTTTTTAACTACAAAATTTCAGAAGAATGTGGGATAATTGTGAATATAAATATACAGGGTAGTCCGAACTTTAATCCGGAAACTTCGGCAGCATATCCTGCAGATAAAAATAAGTAAAAAAGTTCGTATAAATGTATACCCTAAAATGCTTCGTTTCGGAGATTTTCCAAATAATTTCTGAAGTAATGTCAACATTGGGATGAAAATTGGTGTCTGAGAGTTGTTTGACATGAGAAATTTGATTTTGATGTCAATATGACTCCTATTTGCACAGGGCGCCATCTACATGTGTTTTAACTGTTTTGGAGAGTAATAACTTTTCGTCCGTACCTGTATAAAACTACTGAGTGAAAAAATATACATTTCTGTGATTTTTTACGTAAAAAATGTCTCTTGGTAAAAGTTGCTACGATCAACCGTTCTCAAGATATTTAGAATGGAAATAGGCAATACATGTCATTATTGACAAAAAATAGGCATATGTTGAGTAGACAGATATTTGACTGAAATGGTAAATTTGGGAACTTTTTTTTTTTTTTAATTAATCTTAAATTTTTCTGAGAAAAAATGATGATAAAGAACTTTTAGCACAAAAACATTTCAAATTTATGATTTCAGCCTAATAACTATTTAGTCAACATGCTTAATTTATGACAAAGATGACAGGTTTTGATTGACAGTTTTTTACTGAGTTGTTTTATACAGATACGGACGAAAAGTTATTACTCTTCAAAACAGTCAAAAATATGTAGGTGGCGCCCTCTACAAGTAGGAGTCATATTGACATGAAAATCAAATTTGTCGTATCAAAAAAGTTCCAGACACCAATTTTCATCCAAATATTTACGTTACTTCAGAAATTAGTAGGAAAAAAATCGAAATAAAATTGTAACTTCTACACCCTGTATCTCCAAAACTAAGCATTTTAGGACATATATTTATACGAACTTTTTTACTTATTTTTATCTGCAAAATATGCTGCCGAAGTTTCCGGAATACAGTTCGGACCACCCTGTATAATGTGAATATAATATCACCGTAGAGAATACAACTTCATTAAAATAATAAAACTATTCATTATTGGTAAACGGAGAACGTCTGTCAAAATCGATAACATTTTTTATTTTAGTTATAAAAAATGTTTACAGATTGTCTGATGAAAACTTTGAAGCTAACTAACAAATAATGCACAAGATAAATAAATATTTATTTTTACTCAGAGAATATTAAAAATTAATTTTATTATTTATTTTACATATTTAGATGAATATTTAAAATAAAGGTACTTAGGCGCCTCTCATACGACGCGCAGGTTCCAAAAAGAGCGGCAGTTTGTATTGAAATGAAATTTTGTGAGCATATGTAGGATAATTTAGAGCATTTTTTTTTAAATATAGGGAGTTCTACACAGTTGTCCCCAAAAAAAGTTACACATCTAAGTTGGTTTTTTTGGAATACCCTACATATCAATTGATTTTCTGATTCTAGGAGAAAAATAAAGGTGAGTTTCATTAGAAAAGTAATTGCATAAATTAATGGTTTAAGTATAATTTTTTTAAAATTAATAATTTAAGAGTTATCAACAGAAAAATTGATTTTTTATTTGGGACACCCTCTATATTTTTAATTAACTGAAAAGAATTTAAAATTACCTTTCCAAAAATAGAGCACACTTGATATTTTGTTATAATCCCCTTCGAAATACAGAAGTTTTAAAAGTTTTAACTAGTAGGCTTGGGACCCCTTATTGATGATATGCACTTAATGGAACTCGAAAACATATTTTTCCAGCAAGACGACGCGACGCACCGCCTCAGAACGCTGAAGTTATCAGCAAATTTTTGCAGCCAATTTCAAAAATAATTAAATAGCTAACCAAGATCCCAGCCGTTGGCCGTCGAGGCCGCCTGACTTAGTGCCCATGGATCTAATCCTATGGATATATTTGCGGAAGAATAAAGGATCGTTATTCCTCCGTATAATCTAGACAAGAATTAGAAATATTTCGCTGTTATGAGGGGGTATCTTTCACCCTCACTGAGTTAATGAATTCCGCGAGAAATGTTCAAAAACGGCCCCGTCTGTCCATAACAGAAGACGGTGGATATGTCGAACACCTGTAGCAAAATCTCATGTCTTGGTTTGCTATTTATTTTTATTGTTATTAGGTATAGTTTAAATGTGTTGATGTTGACTAAATATATTTTAAATTGTTATAAAATTCTGCATCTCTCATTGCAAATATTATTTTCGTTTTAATTGATGCTCACAGCTAGAATTTTTTTGCATTACAGCCGGTGCCGTTCAAAGCCTATTAATTTAAAGCGGGCGAATTTTTATATACTCTATATCTCGAAGAGGAATCGAGCAAAATATCAAGTGTGTGTTATATTTTTGGAAAGCTAATTTTAAATTCTTTTCAATAAATTAAAAATATACAGGGTGTCCCATATAAAAAATAAAATTTTCTGTTTATAATTCGATAAGATAAGATTGAGCTCCAGACACCGATATTAGTTTTTGTCTATTTCCTATAGAAAAGGGTGTTTCCATTTAAAAACGTCGAATTTGACCCACCCTGTACAGGATGTTAAAACTTAAATTTTTTTTTTAATTATCTTAAATGCCAATTTTTTAAATTTGCTGCAGGTAGCATTGAACATCGGTGATATAAATTTGTTATCAAGTATTTTAATACTTTAAGCCCAAATTAAAATTATATTTTTTAGTGTTTTTTTTTAATGGGGCCATACCCAGAGACGGTGTAATAAATTGGTTTTGTTTGTGTTTTCTTGGAAACAGTTCTAAAGAGGCATATGATACAAGAGAAAATAAGTTGTATATTTAATTGTCTTATCTAAAAAAAAATATAAAAATTACAATAAAAGTCAGTGGCCTACATTTTTTCTCAATTATTTTTGATAATCCATATTTTTTATGAGGGACTGACCATCGCAACACTCTGTATATACACATGTATTACGTAAATAAATCAATGATAAAAAATTAAGTTATATTGTGGTAATTACAGTTGTTTTAAAAAACTTCAAATAACAATAGGCTGTTGCATTAAAAATATTGGTAAAACAGTAAAATAGCTTACTTTGAGGTCTGATTCATAAGTCTTATCCCATAAGTTAGGCCCTAAGAAAGCAGTCTGGGCTTCTACTGTACTCCATAGTTCTCCATCGTCTTTTTTGTCATCTCCCAAGATGGTTCCAGCTAGGTCCTTGATATTCGAATGTCCATGGCCATGTTGTGGTTTACTGTTACCTAAAAATTAATTGAAACAAGTTACTCATTTTACCAACATTACTTTTTCTATTTTCAATAAGTACAAAAAACTTTCTATGTGGGTACAGATCGGGTGATCAGAATAATAACCGTTCTATCAAATACTTTACCGGAAAGTTTGCCATGAACCATCCGATTTACTAAACCTACATAATAGTTATAATAACTTATGTATCCTGAGGATAATAAAGTATTATACACGACGCTATTATTAATATTAAACATATTCGCCATAGAAATAAAGGCAAGATCAATTTTATTGTTTAAAAATTACGGTTAAGTTCTCGTCACCGAGTTAAAATCGATTCTGAAAGAGCTAAATTTGTGTAGGCTATGTGATGTTAGTCGTCGATTATGCTGATAAAAACATAACAAAAGGGGGCGCAAAAAATTGTTTGGATTACCGGACCGATAAAAACTTATATAGTACCGCAGTGAAAAAATGTCTTAAAATATCGTATTCAATACGAAATATATCAGTGGCGTTACGGGAAATAATTACTTAAGATTATGACAATCTCAATAATTGCATTTAAGCTATATTATATTTATTAGCGATTATATCGTTTTATTTGAAAATAATTAGAAAATTAAATACTTCTTATAAGTCAATGTAACTTATAGTTATCGAACTATATATTATTTGAAATGAAATTTCCGAAAAAAACGCTTAAACACGTATATTTTATTTTGTTTTTTTACAAATCTTAAGATTTTTTAAAAATGTATACAGGGTGTTTCATAAAATATGACCATTGAGTAATCACGATTCTGCTTAAACTGCTTCACGTTTAAAGCTGATTTTGGGCAAACGGACTGACTGTGTGGTTTGATAAGGAGGGGTTTCTCGAATCTCAAATTCCAACAGGGTGAAAAAAGGCGTTTTTCTTCTGGGTCCATTTGAACTCTGGGTGGCATTTTTTTCAGCTGGGATCTTATTATCTTATATGCTTGACAGTAAATATTTTCTTGTAAATCATCGCACAGTTTTTCCCATGAACTTATTTTTGCAATTTTGATCTTTTGAGACAGATCCTGCTTTGCTTCTTTGTAGGTACGTTTATAGAGCTCGCGAAGATCAAAACAGTCAACTACTGTTAGCAATTTCGCATAATAAAATTATTGTCTGTGATTATTGTTCGATTCTCGATTATTCATAATGTTCAAAATTCCCGCAAAGCGCTTCTCGCCGAACAAAACCGAACTCTCCGTGTAGGATCCGAAACCTTCCGAGGTTTTCGATTCTAGTTTAAAGCTGATTTTTGGGAAACGGACTGACTGTGTGGTTTGATAAGGAGGGGTTTCTCGAATCTCAAATTCCAAGAGGGTGAAAAAAGTGTGAAATTTTTTAAAAAATCATACAGGATGTTCCAAAAAGTTGGGTAATTGGGGTAATTGATTAACCACGATTCTGCTTAAACTGCTTGACGTAAAAAGCTTATTTTTTGCAAACGGATTTTTCGAAAGTCAAATTCCAACGAGATGAAACTATCCCTCAAATATTACCAAGTTATATAATAATATCGCCATATTGTTTTTTCTCATGCTGAAGAAAATATAATGACTATGTGGAAAATAACTTACAATGATTATCGTAATCGTAGTAAATCAGCCAGGTAGGTAAAAACCCATATAACACACAATATCCGCAGGATATTCATAGAATGTCGGAATGTCCCATTATAAGATCTTATAAAGACATCTATAGGATATCCTCCAGACATCCTGAAATCTTGTAGATGTCTCAAAATAGAATATCCTATGGATATCTCTATCGTATATCTAATGTACATCCAGCTGAGATATCCAAACATGCTCATGATAATAAAATATCCTAACAATATCGTCTAGATACTTAGGAAAAATAAATAATGTACTACTTTTTATATTACATAAAATGCAATAAACCATACAGATAGATATATATTACGTCAAGGCAACAAAATATCCTGTTGGTATCTTCTGGATAATCTGGATATTTATGAGCTTGGCCACTCCCAGTAATACAGAGAATTTAAAACGTCCGCGCAAAAAATTTCCCACAATCCATCTCGACAGTTGTTTGTTTTTGCACCGTGTATTATTCAGTTCTTTGATTTAGTGAAATTCGAGTTGAATTCGGTCGTTTGTCGATATTGAATGGGCTTAAAAATGACTGAAACTAACAAAACTGGTTGAGTTTGACTTAGTTTTTTCTTATACTCATAGTTCTAGCCTTGTACTAGCAAGAAATTCTATTCTAACCTCAACTAATGTCGAAAAACGACGAACAACTCAGGGTCTCACAATGAAAAATTTGTGACAAAATTATAGGTGAAAATTTGTTGAAAAGAGCTTGTTCTTTATCCCTAAACCCATTTTCGTGTTTGATCTATTCAAACACAAATCCTATTTTTGTGTTTAAATTGTGAGTTTCTGGAACGTGTGGTGTTAGAAATTACGGTAAATTATGTTGCCGGGGATACACGGTTCATGGTTTTTAAGGCTGATTCATGGTACACCGTGACGGGCCGGGGCCGTGCGACGGTGAAGGCACGGCCAAACATTGTCAAATGTTATTTATACCTATGCATTCATGCTAAGCCGAGCACGGGCCGAGCTTCGCCGGAACCCGTCCGTGCCCCGTCCGAGAAATGTCGGTGTACATTTTTCCTCGGATCCGCTACGGTCCGGCCCCGTTGCGGCAAACATAAATGAGTCGCCCGGGCTAAATACTTCGTTCATCTACGGGCCTATAGCGGCTGTTTTCTAGCAGTGTTGCCGCACCCAACTTTTAGCGCGTACCACATTATAAACTAAAAATGTACCACTTTGGTACAATTTTTTAAAGCACAACAAAATACATCTGCATATGACTTTAACCGGTTTGGTCGCTGTGAATTTCTTCATAAATTTCTACATAAAAAAACTTCCTGGAGAAAGACACAAATCGAGACGAAAAACATGAAATAGAAATTCAGAAAACCCAATTATAAGTATGTATAGGTTGAAGAATTCTAAGTAATTCTAATACTACACACAATACTTGGAAAACTTAAATTTTATTTAAAAAAAACGCAAATATAGAAGCATGTTAGAAACAGTAAATTTTCAAGTTTTTTCTTCGGGTTATTTAATATAGGCAACGCTATAGACATTACAACGTTTATAATACGTCGTTAATTAATGCGGATTTTCTCCGAATGGTATCGGTAAGCGCGTTTAATGCAATATCAACGACAATAATTATTAAATATCTATTCAATTTCGGTGCGCGTGGGAAATAATTATTGTACCAAATCATCCTGGATTGAAAATGTAGTACCACTGTACCAAATAGAATTAAAAGTATCAAATTTGGTACAAATGTACCACTGCGGCAACACTGTTTTCTAGAATATAATCGGCACGGACATGATCCCCGTTGTCCACTCGGTGTAGCATATATTGAAGGCCCGGACGTGGCCCGGTGTCTACTGCACGGAACGTGCCCGGCTCGGGTACGGCCCGGTGTACCATGAATCAGCCTTACTCGATTCACTGGGGTGAGTTTGTTCGATGGACATAAAGAACCACTGAATTATATTTATTTTACTGGATGACTTTTAATTATTTTTCAATTTTGCTAAAAATAAAATGTCTAAAAGATATATTTAAAAATATAGGTATACCGGGTGCGTCTCAAAAGTGGCTCATCCCTATAAGTACCTCTTTTATTTCTTCAGTTAAACAACGAGATTTGGTATGCTAGTATATGACATAAATTAGGATTGATAGGCGTATTCAATTGTTATCAGTCACTTCCTGTTTCACCGGAAATGACTACAACTTTTGATTTTTAAATGGCACCCTCCGTATTTTTTTACTTTATTCGATAGAAAATGACTTTCTGAATAGAATGACATATCATATGTCAACTTTTGACATTTTCGCATATGGTTTATTTGAAATTATAAGTTGGTAACGAAAATTTGACTCGAAATACCAAGTGTGGTATCAGATAAGATATATTAGATAAGAACTGATATTTTAATAAAAGATTTGAGAGTAGAATTTGAGAATAATGAGCTCTCTGGAAGTAAAGCTATGGTTCTCACTTATGCATCAAATTAGATTAGTGATCATGCAATCTGCAAATGAAACAATTTTTAATTTACACCAATAATCAATGCAACTTTGACTAAAATCACTTGATGTAGGCAATATAGGTATATTACCAAATATCAGCCAAATACATTAACCACCTTCCTTCTTTAAAATGAGCAAATAATGACAAATTACGTTTCGTAACTTTAATGATATTTATGTATGTTTTAAAAATATATGAATGCAGATCAGTTTTTAAATATAGCCATATTTCTAAAAATAGTCAAAAACTATAAAAAACAAAATGAACAACCAAAACAGTCAACTACTGTTAGCAATTTCGCATAATAAAATTATTGTCTGTGATTATTGTTCGATTCTCGATTATTCATAATGTTCAAAATTCCCGCAAAGCGCTTCTCGCCGAACAAAACCGAACTCTCCGTGTAGGATCCGAAAGCTTCCGAGGTTTTCGTGAGTTTTAGTGTTGTCTCTTTTAATTTTGGTATCGTAACAGAACTGTCCAAGTCGACACATGCGTACAAATCCGATCCCAATTGCCATTCTACACCCGACCCGTGTAAATATGTGTGTTGGAACCAGAGAAATAGAAGGGATAGAGAATGAGCGTCAACATGCGCAGAAGGTCTAATCAAGTTGGGCGCCATATTCCAGGTCTTCGTGTCATTTTGTATATAGGTGGTAATCTATAAGTAATCAAATATCAATTTGCTGTTTTCAACCATACGGGGGGCAATTTAAATTTAGTGAAATTCTATCATTTATTATGGTTAGATAACATTAATATGATCTATTTAATTATCATCAGTTTCAAAACTGCGTACAATATTGGTATATAATACACTAAATATACAAATATTCTGACAAAAGACGCTACGGACAGATGACCTTTTCGTCGTTAAACACTCGAAATGATATTAAATAAGTCATTACAATATTTCATGTTGTACTGAATTACTCGTTTCAATTTAAAATTTTTGCAAATTTGGTAAAAATTGTTCTAAACAACTTTTTGTTCAAGTTGTATATTCATAAAAAACATTTGGTTCATAATTATTTTTGATGATTACCTACCTTGTATTTTTAATATAAACCTAGAAAAAATATGTTTTTGTTTGATTTTTTTTATTCGTCCCTTCAAATTGTGTTACAAAAACTGTTACATAACATGTCCTCTAACAAATATTTTCATAATACATAAACATCATTGATTTTATTAAGGGTATTATTATTAGTATTTATCCTGGTTTTTGTCGACAATAAAAACTCAATCTTGTAATAGAACATCAATTTTATATTTCGTAAAATTATTTTGATACAAATTCAATTTGTCAAAATTCAAGTCATTAATATATTGATAAACAACCCAAATAATTCCTAAATATTTTATTATAAAAAAAAACTGTTACCGATAAGTTTGTAAAACACATTATGGTTTGTCTTAATACTAGAAAAAATCATTTATTTTTTGCACAAAAGAAGCTTGTCGATCCTTATTTGTCCATAACAAAATTCTGTATGTACAACATACATATACCTAATTTATTATTAAGAAAATTAGATTATGTGATCTCAGAATTTTAAGAAAAAATTTTGAGAAAATGATTTTGAGATTTTTTTTTTAATTTTTTAAGATAAAATAGTTTCTTCTCAACTGTAATATTGTCAACTTTGGCCTGTATTTTATCTATTTAAAAACATGGGATTGACAATCCCCTTACTAAAATACATACTGGAAGGTACTGATTAAGTTTCATTGCATCAAATACCTTTGCTATAAATCCTGGCTCACAATTTAAGGCCATTGCAAAATGCTTTTGAACTTCATCATAGATTTTACAAGAATAAAAGTGTAATATTGAAACAAAGTAACATTGTAAGCTTCATGACTAATAATCTCATTTTAACACTTTTTAAATATCATCTCGTTAACAATTATGAATATTATATGATTTTCTCTCAGTGATTTGCGGCACAGATACAAATTAATATATGCCCCATAACAGTTTTTAAATAAGAAACTTCTGCCTACAGATTTAATTTTCTTATTGGCATAATACCCTTTCTTCCTATATAAATCTTGCCATTTTTTCAGTCCAATGTTCCTTGTTTTTACAGTTGTAGGAATACTAAAAATGTTGACTATAGAACTCGATACTATGTTTGAAAAAGCCTCAACATGTAACTGTGCATAAACCTAATTAACTGAATTCTTCTCCTCTTGACACTCTGAACACTGTTGCTGCTAATGTTAGAAATATTTAGCACAAAACTACAACTACCTACAGCAAACTTTACAATAAAAATGTTAAATTTTCGCTGTTCGATTAAAATACCCTATCTTATGTTTTCTTTTCCTCCAAATAATCTTCTTGTCAAGTAAGGACCAATCTTATTTGACATATTTCTAGTACACTTGAACTTGGGCTTTCATGGACACTATAAGAGTGCACTGTTTTACAGAAGCACGAACATTGATTCCAAGTATCTTCTTCCTCCACACGTAATAAAACATCCTCTTTAAATGGCCACATCATATAATTATTTTTGACCATTCCCAATTACAATCACGATTTTTACAAATCGCCTTTAGGAAAACTAAAAATAAACAGTTTTGGATCATCTGTAAACACGATTATGTTGTATAAACTTACACATGAAAACTAATCATTTTTCCCGGCGTATTAGCTTTCTTAGAATGACTATGACAATATACAACAAGCCTTTTTGAATTAGTGTTTAGAATAATTGAGATAATAATAAATTTTAATTAGATAACAACACAAACGAAAAACAAAACAAAACAAACAGATGTCAATTAAAGAGGGGAGTTGACAGCGAGACATGGTCTGCCATCTTGCCGTCGACAAAAATTTGGATGCGCACTCGTCGAAGCTCATTCTCCCACTTCCATATCTCTGGTTGGAACAAAGCTAATACTTAAAAAAGGGACTGTTTCAAGCAATTACTTTTATTCGAACACGTCTCACATTCATAAACTCAAATGAAAGTAGTAGTAGCTCTTATTCCGCATTGGTATAATAACTTGACGCGAACGTGCAAGCAAAAAATATAAATATTCTGAAAACTATTTATGCCGAGACAAATTTAAATTAGTCTTTTAATAAAACACAGGCAATTTACCTTTAGCCATTAAATAAAAATGCCATAATTGTCATTAATTTATACCTTTATCTAACCTATTTAAAAAATTAATGTCATTGAAAGTTTTTCGAGTAGAGAAATATGTGGCATTGGGCTCAAACTATCCTAATCATACAGGAATATGGAAATTCATTGCTTTAATCTGAGACAAAGAAAAGAAATTGCTCTCGATTTATGATTATTGTACAAGGTTAGGAATTAATATGTTATTGGGGTAAATATCACTACCGTACGATACACGCGTGTGACACGGGTGGTAAATAAAATAAATATATTCAAGATAAGAATTTAAATTGATAGTAATAATTTAAGGATTATATCGCCTTGTAGCCGATTTTATACTTAATTCAAATTTGCTTTAATTAGTCGCATTTATTTTTTGTTTTATATTAATTTTATATATAGCCTCAAGACTACAAAAATATACGAAATATATCTACCCAAGCAGCATTTGGACGTCGGGACAACGTTGTGTCACGCGACCAAACGTCGCACAGTGCTTCGTCCCATGGACAAAAATCAAAAAATAAGTTAAAATTTAAGTTAAAACAGCGTTTTTGTTAGCAAATATTTTCACTAAAAATAACTTTTGCGATCATTATCTCATCAGTGAAAAGAATAACATTCATAGTAGTTCTGTATATTATGGAGTTAAACGGGTACGTACTTAATTGAAAGCCACTATGGATATTGTTAAACAAGGTATGTACTTTAAATTTATTTCTAAACAAGTTCGTGATTGTTTAGTTTTTATTTATTTTAAAGATGATTCTTAAATGGGTATAAAAATTTGACGTTTTCAAACTTCAAAAAGGCATTTAAAAAAAACATATCAAAACATATCGTATTTATTGAATATTTTTGTTGCCATATTCATACACTTTTAATTTTTGTATAGTTCACCTGCGTCTGCTTGCGACGAACTTTATTTTATAATACTTTTCAGATGGAGTAAAATTGATAAACAATGCCGATCTGGCTAATACTTGGCTTGATCATAAGGACAAGAACTCAAAATTATTTGTATTTCACAAAATATGTGCTTATTAGATATTGATGAACCTTCTAGTCAAATGAGACACCACTTGTGCCTGAAAAAGTCCACTATGTTGGAGCGAAACGTCGCATAAAAAAAGTGTCCATCTTTCAATTTATTATAAAATCATACCCAAGAAAAGGAAAAATAATAAATGGATATGGTCTATTAAAGAGGTAACTATTAACATCCGAACCCCTCATACCGACAAAATGAACATTAACAACGCGAAAAAGTAACATATTAGAAAATGATGTACAGAAATATCTTATATATGAGGATACTTCATCTACCTGTGATTTGGATACTATAAATTTGGAAGATTCTGTCAGCAGTGATTTTCCTGAATCAGAGTAGTTACGATCTATGCATTTTGTTGTCCTAAAGTAAATTTATAGTATCTTAAGTTTATTTTTTAATTAAATATAACATTAATGTTTCTTTTTCATTAAGAAAAACATTTTTATCATATATTAGGCTTATATTGTAGGAATCATGTTCTAATGTTATTTCAATTCTTTTTTATCACAGGAATTTATTTAATACTTACACCGTTTTCATACTATAACTTATTATTTGCTTAGATGGAACACAGCTCCAACATTACTATTATTTATAAGATTTTTTTTTTCATAAACGTGGGACTAAGAACATCATCATTTAGTACAATGAGAGTACTCATCATTTGTGTCAAATAAACCTAGTTTGAATAAATTGCTTACAATAAAAGAGAAGTTTTGTATTTTTGTCCTCTAGAGCCATATGTTCGAAGCACTGTGCGTCGTCGGGGCGCAACGTCGGCACAACCTCGTGCCAACCCTAGTCTGCACTAGTTTGGAGAATAATTTTTGGGTCGAAACGACGTTGGATACCTACGTTGGCTAGCAGCCTAATTTAGTACAAACTGCAACGTTGTTTAAAATCCTAATTCACAGAAATACAAAACTATAATAATATGGCGTCTAAGTCGCGTTTTATCCTAAATTGGGATAATTATAGTAAAAATAATATGTTTATGATTTAGTTAGAGACATATGCCAGATGGCAGTAAAGGAAAACAAAACAAAAGCATTTAAGTGTGGAGGATGTTTGAAGATCATAATTATTGAAACACTTTAACTAACTCTGTAACTCGTTACCCAAGGCAAAAAAGTTAAACGCAAACAACTTTATTGATAAATGTATTGTTTCTACTTTGAAAAATACTAATGGGTCTTAAAATTGAAGAAGTTTTAAAAAATTTATTGAATTTTTTTTAGTAAAATGAGAATAATTTATTCGCAGTCAAAAAATAATGTTTCCGAGTGTTGTTTAGGGTCAAATATTTCAAATTAATGTATTCAAAAAGCAGAAATTGCTATTTTAGGAACGAAACATTTTCTTATTCAACAACATGGCAGCTTTCACTTTATTGTTTTGGAGATTAAGATGGAGTAGTTCGAGTAGTCGCATACCTGGACTAATAAAGTCGCAGTTCAGCCTTAACAGGTAGTATACTAGTCACAAGATTGCCTAATTTAATCATACTAGAGTCTAGCTTGTGCCGCCCTCTATATTCTAAATAAACGAGGGAGTGGATAAAGTATCGGTAATATGTCGATGTATATTTAAATTTAGTTTTATATGTGCCTTTCTTACGTCCCATTTTAATTAAGTTTTTTTATAAAAACAAAAACAGCACTGAACTGTCTGACTGAACAGAACAATGAAGTGAAAATTTAAGATTTAAGGTTATGGTTCAATACAGTTGCAAAAAGGTAGTGGCTCGACGTCCTACCAACGTAAGAATAAGAAAATCTAAACAACGTTGGGATTAGTAAAACAGACGACGTTTGCATAACGTTGGAATAGGTCCTGAAAGTAACGTCGGAAAACTCTTTATTGCCCATGCAACATTGTAACTACGTTGTCCGAATCACCTAAATATCACTTAAGCAAAAAAGGTTACAAGACAACGTTTATTCGACGTCGCAGAAGCTTTTAATTTGTTGTAGTACTAGTTCAACGTCGGCACAACGTTACAGCAACGTTTACATTTATTTTAATACCCAAGGTAGGGAGCTAACTATTTTTTGTAACTAATCCAACGTTGTGTTTAGTAAACATGTGGTCGCAAGTCGTGAAAATGCTATTTGGGTATCTGAATATGTGAGGGAAGGCTACACAATAATTAGAAATGGTTGAATAAGCTGAAAATGATGATGATGATAATGCAACGTGGAAGGATACATACACCGTTAACAATACATTGAAAAGATGGTATGTCAAAAAGACATATCTATTTATCAATATTATAAATGGTACAACAAGAGTTGAAACCTACTAATTTCCTATTTGAAGATGTAAACCTATTTATTTGAAAGTCGTTATTCTTGATACACCTTGTACCTGTCCGTGTGCACCTATACATCTAAACGGATTAATTACTTCTCCGATTGTATCTTTTCATATAATCGCCGGGGAATAATGACAAACATTCAGAAACTGAAAGTACCCCTTAACAAACTTGAAAGGTGTTAAAATGCCGAGTATTTTTTTTATAATTTACGATACTTTTACAATAATTACTGCGGGCCGGCAATAAATACTAACCTTGTAAATAAGCTCATTTTGCTGCACAAATTGGTTTAAACTTGACCTTCGGAGATTTAATAGTCATTCTATTATTTCCATACAGAAGTTCGAAATAAAAAGCCGGCGTTTTTCACATGGTAGGTATGGTTGTTTTTGCGTGAATTGAATCTTATTAATCTTAATTATTTTGTTGTATATAGAATAGTGATAGTATATTATAGAATAGTAAAAAAAATAAATGACAAATATAAATAGTCCTCGAACGTTAGTTTGTTATATTTTACATTTATATCTAAAATTAAAATGAAACGCCGGCGCCGTTTATATGGATTAAAAAATGGCGTTATAAAAAATGGAGTTATAAATATCTTTACATGATAATGATAGTCACGGTCAAATACTATCATATTGCAGATTTTAGTTCACAATTGGTTTTTGTTAAAAACGAATGATTTCAAATATGTAGTAAGTAAATCTATTACCAGTCCAGAATCAGGCAAGTATGACAAAACATAAAAACTACTAGATACAGAGGCAGACGGGAAATTTGTACGTCTATACTTGACGTCATTTTCACGGTGTAATTCGCAATTTTATAGAAATTTTTTCGAGCCGAGTGAGAAAAAACGGTGAAATAATTTCGTTTCAAGGTTGCTCCTGATTCAAATAATAGTTATGATTTTAGTTTCCTTGTCAATGAATATTTTCGCGCGTATATATTTTATAATATATATTTATAATATGAAACGAAAAGCTAATCATATTATCATAGATATCTATGGTATGATTAGTTTTTCGTGTTATACATATACTAATGATTAGAACAAAATAATCAAATTTGTATTCGCAGATTGTGTAGTAAGCTAATAAAAAAGTCAGATCTATCAAACTGTTTATTTTTTTTTATATTTTTAACCCACGTACAACGTACATTTGTGTCATTTTGAGGTAAGCAGCTATTTCTAGGTGTTTTATTTGCTCCAAAGAGACACAAATAAAAGAGAATGCGAGCGTGAATAGTTATTTGATTAACTAGTGCAAAAAGGACAAACTTGATGCACGATGCATTAGTTTTGAGTGCAAAAAATATGCTCAATTATGAGTGCAAAAAATATGCTTTTTGCACATGTTGCACACAACATTTTTTATTATTCTTATTTAAATGTTTATTAGAAAGTTTTTACAGTAATTCACAGAATAATATTACTACTAACAATGACATTATAAAAGGTTTTGTTGATACAAATACCTCCGGGTGCGCCTCAAATGTGGCTCACCCCTATTTAGAATTTTTAGAATTTAGAATGAGTGGGAGGGGTGTTAATCACTTCGACCTTACAGATCCATTGTGTCCCCCTTTCTTGAATCATAACTCATCATACAGTCCCAGGGCTTTGACAGAAGCCAGTATCTGGGACGGTTTTATAGAGGGTAGTTCTCCATCTCCAATATCAGTCGTGCCAAAATTCATGGCACGAATGGTTGTCGTCTCGGCGCACTCAGTGATGAGGTGTACTGGTGTTTCCCCATCTTCCCCACAGAATCTGCATTCGCCGTTTCTTCTTAGTTTCAATCTACTGACGGTTCATAATGACAATTTGACTCGAAACACCAAGTGTGTGGTATCAAATTAATCGTAAAAAATGCTTTTACCAAATATGTTAATGAGCCACCCTCGTTTCATTTGAAAAATTTGCAGGTGGTCAAAATTTTTCCGAAAATTTGTGTGATTTTCCGATCTTTCAATTATTTAATTTTATACGGTATATGGTCTATTTTTTTAATGGGAAATTTTGAGAAGTAACAATTTTTAAGAGAGATGAGGTGAACTTACAATTAATTTTAAAAATACATATGTATTTGTATTTTAGATGTTTTAGTAATATGAATTAATAATCATATTTAAGTAATGTGGTAATGTGTTAAGTAAATGGTTATCGAACTCAAATTTTGGGATGAGAAAATTAAATTGATTGATTAAAGTTTTACACGTGCCAATTTAAAAAAAAAGTTAACGATATTTGTATTTTGTTTATGCTAATTCTCTTACATGTAGATTTTTGCGAAGAAATATTTCATTTATTTTTTAAAGTAAATGCCAGTAAAACCAAATATTATTTTTAAATACTAATACAAAGTAATAAAAAGTAATAAACATATATAATTTTGATTACTAATTTTTTATTTATATTTTTCTTCTATTACACTGCATGCTTAGAAAATTAATAAATGTTTATATTTCATGATTTTAAAATTTGTTGTTAATATAACAATTTAGTTCTGTAATTATTATTATTTAATAAACCAACGTTGCCAAAAAATTTAGAGACTATATTATTTTTAAATAGGATCTAATATAAATAATTTTGACTTCTAATTTGTTGTATATATTTTGCTACTACTTAAAAAATGTTTATATTAAATGATTTTAAATTTTGGTGTTAATAGGTATAACAAATTATTACTGTTATTATTATTTATTAAACCAGTTTTGCTTAAAAACATTAAAAATCATTTTCCTACATCCAAAATAAAATGTATTATTGTAGTGTAACAACAGAATGACATTAATAAAAAAAATGCAAAATATATAGTCATACCACAGGTCATACTATCCCTAACTAACTATAATACCAAAGAATAATATTCTTTGCTAATACCAACTAATACAAATATACGGCAACAGCGCCGTTCATAATGTATTTTCTGTGTAAATAAAAAAATATACTGTGTATGTATAAATATGTATAAATATCAATAAAAAAAATAATGTGTCCTTATCTTTATCTGACTCAAAATCAAAGATGCCGGCTTTTTTCATACCATTGCCACCGACCGCCGACCGCTGTCGGGTTTCTAGGAAAGAAACCTACAGGAACTAAAATCCAGTTTATATTTTATTATAATCCATCCTGACGAATAAATGAATTTCACAAATGAATGAATTTTATAAATGAATGGTTTTTGCTGCCGAATTAATATATTTCAAGGCAGTTGACGCATCTATTCGATATTTTTATTCGAATAGTTTTCGACGAATGTTTTCTTACTAGCTATCGAATTATTCGAATGAATTGCAACTATCGAATGTTTCGATAGTATTCATTCGATAGTTCCCACTACTAATTGTGATGTCAAAGTATAATCATGTTACAATTTATAATAATGCCCAATGAAATATTGTCAATAATCGGTATGTAATATAAAACAAAATTAAATATAATCAGTCGTAAAAGCTGTTATTAGTACGATCCGAGGCCCATGTGTTCCTCTTTTTCAGTACGAAAAGCTATTAGCTATAAATTCAACTCAAGCATCGCGCTTTCATCCGAATTCGATTCGGCCCAGGTGGTACTCTCTCCCCCGCGAATCTTCTTGACCTTTCTTGTTCGTGTAGGTGGCGAAACCCAATAATCTATATGGCCGGTCCAGCTTTTACTTCCTTATTGTTCGCGAGAGATTTAGCACATAACGGCGATGGTAGTATATAAAGTTAGCCAGCCGCCACCATAAATCGAAACGAAACAATTTAATGTGGCAATGAAAACAAAGTTTTTCGAATTTTTTGCATATTAAGAAGCACATTATTTATACTCAGAAGCTATTCGGGGTATCCAAGAGGCTCTGGAGGACGTGGAAATGGGGGTCAAAGTTAATGGAGTGTGGAATCCCTATGCCTGATTCTGGACTGGTAATAGATTTACTTACTACATATTTGAAATCATTCGTTTTTAACAAAAACCAATTGTGAACTAAAATCTGCAATATGATAGTATTTGACCGTGACTATCATTATCATGTAAAGATATTTATAACTCCATTTTTTATAACGCCATTTTTTAATCCATATAAACGGTGCCGGCGTTTCATTTTAATTTTAGATATAAATCTAAAATATAACAAACGAACGTAACGGTAATATGATTATTATTTTCTTTCATAGATACTAGATATTATAAGAAAAATGACAACACAAATTTACAAAGCTTTCCGAATTCTTGAAAAATCGGTTCTTTCAAAAGATTGTAAATTTGACTTAACATAAAAGATCTTTAAAAATTTAAATCATAGAATTCTTGACTTACATATTATTTGATAAATCAGATTTTAAATGATTTTAATTCTCCCGCTACCTTTTAATTGTGTCCCTTTGGAGCAAATAAAACTCCTGGAAACAGCTGCTTATCTCAAAATGACACAAATGTACGTGGGTTAAAAATATTGATCATTATTGTCCTTAGATTGTCGCATATTTAACAGATATTAATTGTTTTAAAAAACAAAATTGCTAAACAAACACCATATTTATTTTATGGACTTGGCACATGTTCTTTGAGTTTCAATAAAACATTTTTTACCAACGTTTGTTAAACATCGTTTTTTGTAAGATATCACCCTATAAAAGTTGATATTTTTCAAAGCTTTTCAAACATTAAGTATAAATAATTGGTTTCTGAACTAGAATATACACAACATGTATTACATATTTTATGATGAAAAAATATACAGGGTGGCCCATCGCAAACGTTCCGCAAGGCATAACGGCCAGGGTATTATTTTTTTCAAAAAATCCAAACACACGTCAATTTTGTTTGTGAGGGGGACAACATTTGCTCCAAAAATGATTGCAAAATATTCAACCCTCTAAGCGGGGGAGTCATCCCCCAAACTTTTTTCAAATGGGAAGGGGGGTCAAGTGGTGCCGCAATGAAAAGAGCTTTCTATTCTCTATATTTCCCCGCCTCGTTTTTCAAGATAGGTCGAGTCATTGAGAAAATATGAAGGATTGAAATTTGAAAAGTTTATTTAAACATTTTTCAGAGTAAATGATAAGGATAAATTCGTTCGACCAATTTGCTGTTTTTTCTTATTATTTCTAGATGTTTACGGATTTTTTCAGTTGCCACAAGGTTGAACGATCAGGTGCGGTAGTTGCTAGATAGCTGTTGTGTGACTTGTGCGTTGAAGTTCTTTTCAATATCGTTAAACTGACCGATAACAGAATTTCCAAAAATACCAGCCCACACGTCCAATTTCTGAGGGTTTTGTGTGTGCACCTCGTAAAAAACCCTGGGGTTGTCCTCAGCCCAGTACCGACAATTGTGCCGATTAACTACACCGTTCAAAAAGAAAGTACACTCATCCGAAAAACACACATTACATAGGAAATTATTATTATTCGCCACTCGGTCACTCATAGTTTCACAAAATTGCAAGCGACGATCAAAATCGTTTTCGTTGAGTTCTTGTACCAACTGAATTTTGTACGGGTGGAACTTGTGTTTTTTTAATATCCTTTGAACACTTGTACGATTCACGCCGGTCTTATTGGCTAATTTTCTTTTACTCAGCGTACTATCCATGGCAACTTGGCCCAATACGCATACCTCCATAACTTCATTTACTACAGGACTTTCCCTCTGCCTCTTTTTATTCATAACGGAACCAGTTTCGCGAAATTTTGCTACTAACTCGCGAACAATTTTGCCATAAAGGTGTTTGTCAGGATCGCGTTCATTGAATATCTGTGCAAACCGATTGCCACATTCATTATTTTTAAAATAAAGTTCCATTATTTCCACTTTTTCTGCAAGTGAGTACACCATAATTGTTAAAAAGTTTAACGATATTGAGAAGAATTCCAACGCATAAGTCACAGAACAGCTATCTAGCAACTACCGCACCTGATCGTTGAACCTTGTCGCAAGTGAAAAAATGAGTAAACATCTAGAAATTATAAGAAAAAACAGCAAATTGGTCGAAGGCATTTATCCTTATCATTTACTCTGATAAATGTTTTTGAATTTACTGAAAAAAAATTACCCTGGCCATTATGCCATGCGGAACGTTTTCGATGGGCCACCCTGTATGTTCAGAATAATTACAAGATGTAGATGTAGCTGTAGATTGCATGGAAGGAGGGAAGTTAACCACCGCGGCATTATAGATCTATTTTGACCCCTTTTTTGAGTTATAGCTCATCATACAGTATCAGTACTTTGACAAAGGCCAGTATCTGAGACGGTGTTACAGAGGTTAGTTCTCTACCTCCGATCTCCATTCGGTTGTCGTCTCAGCGCACTCAGTGATGAGGAGTTCTGCGGTGTTTTCCTCCCAATTTCATTTTCTCATCAACGGTCTCAGGGCTTAGACAAAAGCGAATTACTGATACTCCTTCACAGAGGCTAGTTCTATATATAAAAAGTGGGGGTCCTACAGCTTCTGCCGCATTCCACATTTCGACCTCCATATTGCTCGATTTTGCCATTCTTCCTGTTTAGTAGCTCTGTCTCTCATGCACTGGTCTACTCCATCTAACCACGTAGTTGTAGGTCTGCCTCTTTTCCTTCTGCTTTGGGGACGATACTCCATTGCCCTTTTTGACCATCTTTCCCCTCCCATTCTTTTTACGTGCCCATACCATAGTAGCTGTCTCGATTCGATGTTGTCGGTGCTGATATATATTCGCCTTGTTCTTTGCCTGATCTCCTCATTTCTAATGTGCTCCATCCTTGATATTCGACACGCTCTTCTGAGAAAGTCCATCTCCACTGACTCGACCATCCTTCTTTCTTTTGCTGTAAATTGCCAGCATTCGGCACCGTATACGAGGCTAGTTCTCCATCTTCGATATCAGTCGTATCAAAGTTTATAGCACGAATGGTTGTCGTCTCGACGCACTCAGTGGTAAGGTGTTCTGGTGTTTCCCCATTTTCCCCACAGAATCTGCATTCGTCGTTGTTTCTTAGCCTGAATCTACTGAGGTGTTCATTGGGGGTTCCTGTTAAAAACCCAGTGACAATCCGAAGATTGTTTTTATAATTCCCAAGTAGCATTTTCACGACTTGCGACCACATGTTTACTAAACACAACGTTGGATTAGTTACAAAAAATAGTTAGCTCCCTACCTTGGGTATTAAAATAAATTTAAACGTTTTTATAACGTTGTGCCGACGTTGGACTACTACTACAGCAAGGTAGAAGCTTCTGCGACGTCGAATAAACGTTGTCTCGTAACCTTTTTTGCTTAAGTGATCTTTAGGTGATTCGGACAACGTAGTTACAACGTTGGACAATATAGAGTCTTCCGACGTCAGTTTCAGGACCTATTTCAACGTTATGCAAACGTTGTCTGTTTTACTAATTCCAACGTTGTTTAGAGTTCCTTATTCTTACGTTGGTAGAACGTCGAGTCACTACCTTTTTGCAACTGTATTGAACCATAACCTTAAATTTTAAATTTTCACTTCATTGTTCTGTTCAGTCAGACAGTTCAGTGCTGTTTTTGTTTTTATAAAAAAAAACTTAATTAAAATGGGACATAAGAAAGGTACATATAAAACTAAATTTAAATACACATCGACATATATTACCGATAGTTTATCCACTCCAACGTTTATTTAGGTTATAGAGGGCGGCACAAGCTAGACTCTAGGATGACTAAATTAGACAATCTTGCGATTAGTATACTGCCTGTTAAGGCCAAACTGCGACTTTATTAGTCCAGTATGCGACTACTCGAACTACTCCATCTTAATCTCCAAAATAACAAAGTGAAAGCCGCCATGATGTTAAATAAGAAAATGTTTCGTTCCTAAAATAGCAATTCCTGCTTTTTGAATACATTAACTTGAAATATTTGACCCTAAAAAACACGCGGAAACAATTTTTTCGACTGCGAGTAAATTATTCTCATTTTACTTTAAAAAAAAAATCAAGAAAATTTTTAAAACTTCTTTAATTTTAAGGCCCATTAGTATTTTCCAAAGTAGAAACAATACATTTATCAATAAAGTTGTTTGCGTTTAACTTTTTTGCCTTGGGTAACGAGTTACAGAGTCGGTTAAAGTGTTTCAATAATTATGATCTTCAAACATCCTCCACACTTAAATACTTTTGTTTTGTTTTCCTTCACTGCTATCTGACATATGTCTAACTAAATCATAAAAATAATATTTTTACTATAATTATCCCAATTTAGGATAAAACGCGACTTAGACGCCATATTAGTTTTGTATTTCTGTGAATTAGGATTTTAAACAACGTTGCGGTTTGTTCTAAATTAGGCTTCTAGCCAACGTCGGTATCCAACGTCGTTTCGACCCAAAAATTATTCTCCAAACTAGTGCAGACTACGTTGGCACGAGGTTGTGCCGACGTTTGGTCGCGTGACACAACGTTGTCCCGACGTCCAAATGCTGCTTGGGTTACAATCATGATACAAAGAAAACAAGGTATGATCGATAGCGGCCCCAATTTCGTTAAGTTTGCGCATACCACCTGTGACGTCATACGCCATACAAAAAAATATCCATATTGTGCAATTGCCACTAATAAAAATAGACCTAAAATAGGGAAGAATTAGGACATAACCCTAAAAGTTATGTCAAATCATCGTGCTTGACATTTGAAAAATTATTTTGACATTTATTGTGTCATCTGTTTGACAATTTGAAATTGGCGCGCGGAACTTGCCGACCAATGGCGCCGTTTATCACCTGTGACGTAGTGACCAACCTGCGCAATATCATACCTTGTATTCTTTGTATCATGGGTTACAATATACAAATACCCTATCTTTAAAACGAACGATCATAGCTGGACACTAAAACTAACGAATATCAAAACCTAAACAATTATTGTATTCTAATAATAATTCATTTCGAAACGAATCCCCGCTGCCAGTCAAAGCTGCTCGCGACGATCGTTAAAAAATCGATTCAAGGACTTTTTGCGGCGAAGTTGAAGAGTTTTTAATCTTGATAGGCGTTTTCACACCTCGGGCACCCATTCAACTTTTTTAAATAGGTATTTTATTACACACTGACTTATTATTTATGTATTCATAGTTGTTTAGAATTGATGACAGCGAAATGCGCGCGGTAGAGCTATTGTAGTGAGTACGGCTAAACGGTCGTGATGTATTTGTCAGGGGCGGGGCAGCTGCAAGTTTATTAACAATAACAATTGTGTTTGATTGTAGAACACTAGAAATATATGTCAATATTGTTTAGAAATTATTGTTTTACATATTTATTGACGTAGAAGTTCAATATTTCAACTAAAGTGTAACGTTTTTAGTTCGTTACATGTTTTTTTTATATATAATATATGATGTCTGGTCTATCATCACCGGATTCCCTCTCGTTCATGCCGGATAGATTATTTGACGCGTAATTTTTACGTTGCCTAGTCGCCAACCCTGTGATCGTTCGACACAACCCTGTTACTATTCTGTGAAGGCGCGCTGTCAACATCGCTTCTGTCAACTCTCCGTGCTTAACGTCACTTTGTTTGGACGCTCTGTTTTATCCCAGCTTTTAGAAATGGTGATTATTTAAATCTTGCTGTATAATCTGAATCAGCTGCCATTTCGAAGCTACAGGGTAGAGTTACGAATGTCCCAACTTGTATTTGTATTTGGCTGGCACGTTGGCGTCCCTTTGCTTTTGTCCTCCAGAATGTCATTTGGAAGAAAGGACAGATTGTTTATTATTTCTTGAGCCCTCGGAAGTATTTTGAGGATCTTACGGACGGACATTGTCTTACGGACAAGTGTCCAAGGTATGGACTATTTTTCAAGATCCTAGTAGTGTTCTCTTGTGCCACTATCTTATGGACGGATGTCCCATGGACAAGTGTCCCCAGTAGGATTGATTTGTCTTAACATAGAGTGCCCCAGCGTGGATGTGGCTTGAGCCCCGTGCTGCTTCACCCCCATTTCTAAGCCTGGATCGCCTGGCGCGCCGACAGACAGTACAGAGATGCTAGACCTCCTCGCGCTGCTACTGTTTGAAGCAAGATTACATAAAGAACAGCTAAGTGTAGATTTACGTTCTAGTTTTTAAGTTTTAGATTTTCTATATTTTCAGTCTTAAACAGTAACGTACATTTCAAATAATATCGTACAGACTATATTTAGTGGTTAGATTATTAAGAACATTTATGTCGATTCAGTAGTTACAATGTGATTTAGATTTTAGGTTTCATTATATTACGCCTTGTAATAGTATTACTTTCTATAGATATTATTATTGCGCTATATTAACAAATGAATAACGAGACATAGATTCTAGAATCTACAGGTGCAACACATCTGATTTAACGCCGTATAAATTTAACAATTTAAATAAAGTAATGCTACTTTTCCTATATTTTCTATAACGTTACACGCATTGTATTTTCTTTATAGTCTTTTCATAGAACGTATTTAATATTATTTACATATATAGTTCTACTCAACAAGTAACCACTATAATAATTATATTAATTTTACAATGCTATTTACCATCAGAATTCATCACGAATAAATATAGTCATTAGTTTTAAGTATTATACAACTGTGTTTTCTTTCTCTGTACATGCCTGGCGCCCAATATCTATATATCTTTTGTTTATTATTATTGATTAATTTTCTCTCTAGTGAAATACCTTATCCACGACTGCTCTCCGATGAAAAGCTGCCGTTCGCAGTGGTAGTTGTTTAAAAAACGCTACAAAAGTACTAACAGTTCGTTTATTATAACATCTCTAAGTACAAGACTTGTACTTAAATGATTTTATCTTTTATTTACTTTATTTCATCTTTTATTTCCACAATTATCCTCTATTTTCATATAATAAATAAATAAATAAATAAATGCCTTTATTGTCAAAAAAATTTACAATTTGTAGACAAAGCTAAAATAAACAAACAAGGTACACAAACAAACAAACAAAAGATAATAAAAAACATTATACAAATAATATTGTCAGTCTTATTGTTTAAAATAAACATATATATAAATGTTTACAATGTCAAAGAATAAAAAAATAAAAATATTATTCAAAAATATTTAGATAGTTTATAGTAAAAATATCAATGACCTCTAAATAAACTTATTTCGGTGCCATTGGTAAATATAGCAATAGCAAACATTAAACCAGTGTTTACAAGATCAAATTCTATTATCAAAATATAATTCATTCACGGTGTAGAAAGCCTTGTCTAGTAAATAAGAGTTCAATGCTTTGCGAAATGAAGAAAATGATGTTATGGATTTGATTTCAAATGGCAGGTGATTGTGCATTTTTTCGAGTTGTATAATATTGAACTTTTAACTAACTCTGAGCGTGGGGTAGGGAGATAAAGATCTTGCTCCGCGTTCCTGAGTGGATAAGTGTGAGATGGCCTTTCTTGAGAAGCTGATACATGCTTACGTATTAGGCAAACGGATTCAAATATAAATAAGGAATAGTTAATATTTTTAATTTTTTAAAAAAGTCGTGGCAATGAGTTCTGCTGTTTAGTCCCAGTGAATATCGAACAGCTCTCTTCTGGAGCTTGAAAGTGCGGTCAAATTGAGTTGCACAACACGTACCCCAGAATGGAAGGGCATACCTGAGGTGCGACTCAAAAAGTGCATAATAAACAGTTCTAGCCACTGACAAGTTAAGCTCCTTAGAAACAGATCTTAATGCAAAACAGGCAGAGCTCAAATTTTTCGACAAAGCTTCGATATTTCAGAGAATTGTCTACAACAAGCCCTAAGAATTTTACAAGTTTTACGACGTCAATGGTGGTGTTGTTAAGTACAAAAGGCTGCAGCGAGTTTTTATACGACAAAGCTTTAGTTTTAGAAATGTTGAAACTCAGGAGGTTCGAATCGCACCAAGATTTAATGGTGATTAAGTCATTTGATATAATCCTATGAAGTGCCGTGACGTCCTTGTTGCTCCAAGTGAAGTCAGTGTCGTCCGCAAAAAGACATATTTTGCCACTGATGTTTATGTTAGCAATGTCGTTAATAAAAAGAAGAAACAAAATGGGGCCTAGCACTGAGCCTTGTGGTACTCCACATTCTATTGGCTTGCTAGAAGACAACGTGGTATCCACCCTCACAAGTTGACTGTTGCTCAGATACGACTTAAACCATTCGAGAGATGTTCCCCTGAACCCATAGTGCTGCAGTTTATTATTTAGGATCTTATGATTTACACAGTCGAACGCCTTAGAAAAATCACAGAAAATTGTTGTGCTGTGAATGATGGTTGTTTAGGCTGGAGTAAACTTTATTAAGGAGGGAAAACATAGCGTCATTTGTGGACTTGTTGCTTAGAAATCCAAACTGATGTTCAGTAAGTATTTTGTACTTAAACAGAAAAGATAAAAGCCTTCTTTATACTCCTTCTCTCCTTCCAATACCGAGTGGTGCATCGGAACACGGGACATATGAAATCACATGCAAATTTTGAAAAAGTCAAATATTATCTCCCCAAATAATTTTATGCAAAAGTTGAATTAGAAAAAATTTGTTTCATTTGCAATAGTCACTTAAAGTTTATTTGAAAACTTAACACTTTTGAAAAATTAACACGAATTGGGGAATAACAAGATAGGTGAATGCATTCTAAAAGAATTTAAAATTTAAAGATAGTATTCTAAAAAAATATCTTGCAGTATATTTTGTGAAGGTTATAACGCCACCTTGGGTGAAAAAGTTTTTAATGGAAACTCAGGTTCACCAGGTTCCGTTACAAATAGGTTCCAGCTAGCTCAGTAATTAATTAAGTAAAATATATGCACAGAACAAGAGATATCAAAAGGGAGGTGTATGGAAAAAGTGTACTGATTGAAAAGTCTAAAATGTACTGGATTCGTTTAATAAATATTAAATGTAAAGTTAAAACAAATTACCAAGATCTATCATAAAATGTAGCAAATATTTAAATACGAAATAATGAAATATATATATATACTAGTAAAAATGAACTATCCGTAAAATAAATTAAATCATGAATAGTATCACAAAATATTGTTGTAACTGTGAACAACCCTGATGCGTATTTGTGATTATGATTAAGTCTATAAAGAATAAAATGAAATTTAAATGTAAAATCCCCTGGTATACCAAGTTCACATACGATCGTATATTTAATGTAATAAATTTTAATCAATCATAAACGCAATAAAATAAGAGATTATTAAAGTCTTATCTGTCATCCAGTGGTCGTTCCAGTCTGTCCATGAGAAAATCTAGATTGCCAGTCTTCAGTGTCACAGTGGCATTCTTCGACACAGTGGCATTCACGTCACAGTAGCATTAGTTGCAGTACGCAGTACCCCAAATCCAGTACAAAAAAAATTGTAACAATCTTAATCTAAATCATCTTAAACTCTAAAGGAGTACAGCCAAGGAAAAGAAAGAAGAAAGAAGAAAAACCCTAAAATATGATCTATTTTAGTGCCATGTTCTGATTTGGACATAATAAAATACCTTTCCACCATGTGGACGTTCCAAAACAAAATGGCGTCGCCACACGTTACTCCATGGAAAAGGGTTCTTTAAAAGTCCTCGTACTCATCTCGTACGACCATCACACACAGTTCGTGTTGTAAAATCCTGTCCTCTAAAATAAATAGTTGTACAAAAGAACATTACACAACTGTACATGTCTCTTACCAACTGACGAATATATCCCTCTACAAGGCTTCTCTGGAATTCTGAACCACACACAGGCCAAAATCGCTCACAACTAGTGCCAAAACTGCACAACCAGTCTTCTCGACCCACAACAGAATTCCAGACAACTCCAAAGAAACAATCCCAATTCGGAACGGCAAGGCAAGGCTTCAATGGAGTTTTTATCAGTCAGTCAGGATCAGAAATGCTGCGTTTACCACGGCGGTTCGAAGTAGAAGAAAAACAGGACGCGTGTTTGCAAAATCCGCAAAAGACGCTGGACTCCAAGATACCAACCCAAAGTCTAACACAGGCAACCAGTAAAACAAAAGACCCAAAATAAAATTTGACATAAAATTTTATTTAATGCATACGGATTGAGTGAAACATTTTATTACATCATAATAAAATTATAATAATCCCTATACGAACATAATATCTTCGGAAAATTATTAATACATTTTCCGATCATATATAAAAACCGTTTGAAAAGATCGAAAACCTAATTTACAAAGATCCATCTGTCAAACTTCAACGCCGGTGTCACACGATCAGCTGACAAACAATTGAAACGTCAGTCTGTAAATCGTAATAAAACAAGATGAAATTTAGGGAAAAATCAACTATAATCAGGTAAAACCAATTGATTACACACAGGAAAAATACATAATAAAATCCTTAACCCATATGTATATTGTAGACCCAACATTCCCACTTGTTGCGTTGAAACAGACAAAAGATAATTACATCAAGTCTATGTTCAAGAATCCTCCGAAGAAATATACCAAGAAAATATCCAAAACACAAGCATAAGTCTAAATAAAGAATTAGTAACCACTGTAGAAAGAAAGGTAGTTTTAGACAGACAAATTGGTATTATATTAATGAGGTTTTATATTACAGTTATCGGAGACAACTCCATCCCAAGAAATTGTTATGGTGAAGAGACTTAATAGATAAGATATTTTTAGAAGTTATATGTACAGTTAAGAAGTAAGCTAATTAAACGTTATTATTCAAGTTATTCAAGTAAGTTTTAGTTTTATTCCTAAAAATAAGCAAAATAAGTAAAATAAGTTACGGTGAAATTTTGAACCGGAACAAGGTATTTGTGTAAATGTTATTTAATCTCCATTTCACTTTTATGTTTAATGAGTAATATTTTATTTTTATATATTGTAATAATATGATAAAACTACCAACACAAGTTCCTTAGATGTCCGTATGTGCATACTTGAAACATTACATCTTAAGTATGCACATTTATATGCATCGTAAAGTCTTAAAAATAATCACAGAAATAATAAAAGCATACATATGTATACAACAGAATTATAGATGAGCCAAGTTGAGCACTAGACCAATAGCTGTGAGAAATAAGTAACTTGAGCCAACAAAACCTTTTTGTTTTTTGACAGATATATTTGTAGAAGCGTTGGCAGTAATTATGAGTAATTATGAAGATAGGTTATTTTTACACTTTGCGGCCTAGCAGAAATAAATATTTAGAATTTTGAACTAAATCTCATTGGCATAGGTCTCAAATACGTCCAAGTTTATTTATTTGCTATGGAGTTATAATCTAATTTTGAATCATAATCAATAATTGATTGTGTAGTAGTTCTTAAATATGTGATAATTATTGTTTAATAAAATTTTCTCATTTTAGGATGCCAAAAGAGTATTTTTTGTGACCATATATAACATGAAAATGTCTTCTAGACAGTTCAAAGTACTACATATTTAATAAAGGAGAAATGTCATGATGCCAAGACGTGTCATGTTTTGTGTCTTGATCTGCTTAAATACAACCCATCGTCACCCTAGAATAAGATTGTTCTATAGACCATTTCGATGAAACTGAGAAAACAAGGTTTAAAATTTAAACTGGATATCCGTGAACATTATATGCCAAAATGGTTCTATTAAACATATAAATTAAAGGTAATATAAAAACCTATCAAACATATGTATTTATTTTATTTTTGGAAGCTTTATTTAAAAGATATTAGTGATTTTAGATTTGGATATAGAACAAGTGTGTCTATTAGCTGTGAATTGAGCCAATTTTAGGGATATAGAACAAAATAAGGGGATATAGAATAATATAATACTCATTTCTACCTGATTTATTTGTATTTCAAAATATTATTTCAACACAAAATAACTGAAGTGGAGACATTAAGACATTAATTAAAAACAACATAATAAAATATAAACCTAAAATACAATAGTAGTAATTATTCGTCTGAATTGTTTATTAAAAATTATCATTTTTTTCCGCCTATTTGTTTGGTATGTATAGTGTTAGAACAACTTAATCAGATTTTAAATCTGATTTTTAACTTTCATTGGATTATTTAAATGCTTTTTTAGCTATCTCTAGTATTGATAGTATTAGAGAACGATTGAGCAGTCAATTTAGTTGAAGCAGCTGGTTTCACAAAATTCCAAAGTGTGAAACATTCGAATTTGCTAACAAATCAGGCAATCAGTGCTTTTCAAACGAATGATTAAGCAGTCAATTGCGTTGAAGCAGCTGGTTTCACGAAATTCCAAAGTGTGAAACATTCGAATTTGCTAACATATCACGCAATCAGTGCTTTTCAAACGAACGATTGAGCAGTCAATTGAGATGAAGCAGCTGGTTTCACGAAATTCCAAAGTGTGAAACATTCGAACTTGCTAACAAATCAGGCAATCAGTGCTTTTCAAACGAATGATTAAGCAGTCAATTGCGTTGAAGCAGCTGGTTTCACGAAATTCCAAAGTGTGAAACATTCGAATTTGCTAACAAATCAGGGAATCAGTGCTTTTCAAACGAACGATTGAGCAGTCAATTGCGTTGAAGCAGCTGGTTTCACAAAATTCCAAAGTGTGAAACATTCGAATTTGCTAACAAATCAGGCAATCAGTGCTTTTCAAACGAATGATTAAGCAGTCAATTGCGTTGAAGCAGCTGGTTTCACGAAATTCCAAAGTGTGAAACATTCGAATTTGCTAACAAATCAGGGAATCAGTGCTTTTCAAACGAACGATTGAGCAGTCAATTGCGTTGAAGCAGCTGGTTTCACAAAATTCCAAAGTGTGAAACATTCGAATTTGCTAACAAATCAGGCAATCAGTGCTTTTCAAACGAATGATTAAGCAGTCAATTGCGTTGAAGCAGCTGGTTTCACGAAATTCCAAAGTGTGAAACATTCGAATTTGCTAACAAATCACGCAATCAGTGCTTTTCAAACGAACGATTGAGCAGTCAATTGAGATGAAGCAGCTGGTTTCACGAAATTCCAAAGTGTGAAACATTCGAATTTGCTAACAAATCAGGCAATCAGTGCTTTTCAAACGAATGATTAAGCAGTCAATTGCGTTGAAGCAGCTGGTTTCACGAAATTCCAAAGTGTGAAACATTCAAATTTGCTAACAAATCAGGCAATCCGTGCTTTTCAAACGAACGATTGAGCAGTCAATTGAGGTGAAGCAGCTTCACGAAATTCCAAAGTGTGAAACATTCGAATTTGCTAACAAATCAGGGAATCAGTGCTTTTCAAATGAATGATTAAGCAGTCAATTGCGTTGAAGCAGCTGGTTTCACGAAATTCCAAAGTGTGAAACATTCGAATTTGCTAACAAATCAGGCAATCAGTGCTTTTCAAACGAATGATTAAGTAGTCAATTGCGTTGAAGCAGCTGGTTTCACGAAATTCCAAAATGTGAAACATTCGAATTTGTTAACAAATCAGGGAATCAGTGCTTTTCAAACGAACGATTGAGCAGCCAATTGAGTTGAAGCAGCTTCACGAAATTCCAAAGTGTGAAACATTCGAATTTGCTAACAAGTCAGGCAATCAGTGCTTTTCAAACGAACCGATTGGCCGCCTATTTGACAAACGAACGTCTAGTGGTGCAATTTCACCCGCTTAAAACACAAGCCTTAAATTTAAATAAAAACAGATACATACATTGTATGTTAGAGAGAAAGAGATCGAGAATAATTGGATATAGAACAATCTAATTTTTATGCACAGTAACATATTTTTTGATATGGTATTTTCGTTCCATATCCACTTCTTAGGATAAAGAACAGAATAATTCTATTTTTTCTTATTACTAACTGTAGAATGTAGCCTTAAATAGTGATTTTTGGATGTAGGCCATTATATGGTTTCGCGACTTTCAAATTAATACGGATATAGTACAAAATATTAGATTTTTTTTCTTTATTTGTGAATTTGGCTATATTGTTTTTATGGATTAGAACAAGCTAATTCTGCATAAAAAAATGGTGTAACTCATTTTACCCCAAAAGTGGATATAAAACAACCTAATTCTAGGGTGACGCTGTGTTAAGTTTTATTTAAAGGAGTTTAACTAAGGATCAGAAGAGAACCACAATAGATAAAAAAAGTTGCAGTGGATCAGGCCCAATGACTAAAAAAAATACAAGGATATCCAATACAGCCCATATACAGCCCATATACGGGCTGCAGCAGAATTTGTGATGTTAGACGACTATTTTTTGGTTGTAACGAATGACTAATCAGCTGGCGTAGTCAAAACATTTATCAAAAATATAAATATCCCTTCAAACAGCTAAGTTACGAAAAATATGTGCCACGGCACTGTTTGGAGGTATGGTAATAATTTATTCACGAGTGTTAAGCCTGAACCCCATTAGGCCACACACCACGCGACGCCACGCTATCCCACGTGAGCCCATGTGTTGCGACGGGAAAGAGTGTACACATGAGATCTGGGATTGTCATCACACGTGTGATAGCGTGGGATGGCGTGACGTGAGGTGGCGATTTGCCTAGTGTGTACGCAATACATGTAATTAAATGGAAAAACATACGCACAGATCTTCATCAACTTGGGTTGGCGTGGCGTGGCGTGTTGGCTAATGGGACCCGGCATTATTAGTCCTTGTATTCTTTAGTCGTTGAATCAAATTTTCAAACTAATTTATCGTCTTTCTAAACCGTCAAAATCATGCACTTGGATAGATGGATACATATTCGAAAAATTCAGATCAAGAATTTGATCAAATAGAGTCATAAAAAAATCATAATCAAAATAGCGGGTTGTCGTTTTTTTTTCAAAAATACCGAATAAAACGGCCGCAGATCTCTTCTAGTTTCTGAGATCCTAACGATGGGGTTCGAAGTTTGGGAGACCCTGTAATCAAAAAACACCAAACAGGTATACGCAAATAAAACGACACGAGTTTTCGACATATTTTTTTCATGAAGACGTCTGTCTACCATTAATGATATCCGCACATTTTTGGCTATATCGTTTATAAAAAATGCACTAGTCTAACAATATGTTTTACCATACACTATAAAAAAGTCTAATTTTTAACAATTTTTTGTCGTCATTCACTAGATGATAGGTAATTAACATAAAAATGTAAGAAATTACTAACTAGTGAACACGTATCGTTAAATAACAGTAAACGTTTTAAACGATAGATGTTTGAACGTAATTTAGTATTAACCTTTTACCAACTACATACTTACATTTTATTGGAAGAAAATCTCTTTCACCGGCAAACAATTAAAACAACATACATATAACCTTTACAGAGACAAATAAATGCTTAATAAACTCTGGAGAAAAATATTCTCGATTTAATTCTATAGGCAGCTTAGGAGCGTAAACGTGATTTTTGAATTAATCAGTAATCATTTCATGACCATAAGCGGTTAATTAATTCAATTTTCTGTTTCAAATATGATAATGAATACGCGTTTAATAAATAATGGTATTTTACGTCTAGCAACTATATCATTTGCGAATAATTAGTGATATTGCTAATTTCTACTTTGTTTACATTTAGTAAAACACTTTGTATGATTGATTAGTTCAAATTATAGCAATTTTTTTAACAAGACCATTATTATAGAGCATTCGTTTATTAATTCCTTTCCGCCTACATTTGCTTGGGTGTTCCGTATTTATAGTTACTATAAGTATTTTTATCTTAAATAATTTTTTGAAGAAAGAAAATTTGATTTTTACGTAAAAAACAGAATACAATCAAATATTTAAAAATTAGTAAGTAATATCTTTTGAACAATGTTAGTATTATTTTCCTATGATTTGATTCGTACAAGTCATAACTATTCTGGTAAAATAAATTTTAAAATTATTGCTATTATTTATTAAATTTTCACAGCGATTTTTCGAAAGATTGTTTATATCTACTGTTAATCAAGCTAGATTAAAAAAGATAATTAACAAAACAAATTCTCTGGCTATAGTGGGAACATATTTTCACATGATCCTTGTTAATACAAACGTTTTATCAAAATACCATACGATCGAAATAAAACGGCGTCAAAGACAGGGGGCTTCATAATACATACTGTCTCATACTCATATCTCATACTTATCTCATCTCTGTATATGTCCCATACTGAACAATGTAGAATACATAGGATTTACTATGTTCAAAGTCATCTATGCAACATACGGTACATGCTCTCACCGCTAGAAAAACAACCAGAAGGAAGGGTTTGTGGACGAATCAACTGTTGAACTCTTTCTTAAAAACATATTTTCCTTTTTTTTAAATTTTATGGTATATTTTATTTTAGGAATGTTACTATACGTGTAATTCATTTAATTGTTTATGCTCATAAAAAATAAAATAAAATGTATACC
This sequence comes from Sitophilus oryzae, assembly GCF_002938485.1. NCBI lineage: Eukaryota > Metazoa > Arthropoda > Insecta > Coleoptera > Curculionidae > Sitophilus > Sitophilus oryzae. The sequence continues at coordinate 1,571,154 of NW_022146348.1, read as the reverse complement.
TTTTGTAGAAAAATATATTATTTATATTACAGTTTAATATTTTATTTAATCTAAAAGGTGTTTGTAAAATTTTTATATCATAAGCATCACTCACCAATAATAAGCTTGCAGAAACGAAAATAAAGAGAAAATCAAAAGATATAGAAATTCTCGAAGTAATTTAAGACGTTAAATATAATTTGATCGTCACGCCAACAAGCAATTTTTTGAAAAGTGAAAACAAGTATTAATGTCAACCAATCTGCCTTTCCTTCCTACACTGCTTCCTTTATGACTACCTGTATTACTAACATCATATTGTCTTATTATTTGTAACTTAATATACAGGGTGGTCCGAACTGTATTCCGGAAACTTCGGTAGCAAATTCTGCAGATAAAAATAAGTAAAAAAGTTAGTATGAATTATGATTATTGTTAGTACCCAGTAGTTAATACGCAGAAAAATATTCAAGATATTAATAATATTAAATATGGATTAATATATGTTTTGGTGCCTGAAGAAGCGACAATAAAGTCGCGAAACGTCGCAAAACCATTATTTCCTTTCAAGCCTTCCCAACCACACACGATTTTTTTTTCTGCGTTAGTATGAATGTATGTTCGTATGAAGTTTCACTTTTATTTCGGTTTTTTCCAATTAATTTCTGTAATAACGTCAATATTTGGATGAAAATAGTCAGAGGGTGTCACCTACATATTTTTAACTGAACCAGAGGTTTCTTCCAGGACCTTCAGCGACGCCTAGTTGAAGCTGATCTAAAGGCTAGAAGACCTGTTAAAAAACCGTTATTGTCAAAGAAAAACCGGGATGCGAGACTACTGTTCGCTACCTTTCATCGTCAGTGGACCGCCCGAGAGTGGAAAAAGGTGTTGTTCTCAGACGAATCAAAATTTTGCATCTTTGGGAGTGATGGTGCTAGATGGGTACGTCGCGTCGTCCAGAAAACAAAAGGCTACACCCAAAATACGTAAATCTCTCGGTTAAACATGGAGGAGGAAGTATAATGGTTTGGGGTTGTTTCTCTTCCTACGGTATGGGCCCATTATACAAAATATGTGGAAAAAATGGACCAATTTGTGTACCGCAATATTCTTGAAAATGTTATGTGGCCTTATGCAGGATGGGAAATGTCATTTAAATTCATATACCAACATGACAATGATCCAAAACACACAGCGAAAATTGTTAAACGGTGGTTTAATCATAATAATGTTTGAGTTTTAAAGTGGCCCCCACAATCACCTGACCTCAACCCCATTGAAAATTTGTGGGAAATAGTAGAAAAGAAGATTCGTTCAAAAAATATCTCAAATTGTGATAGTTTGTATCAAGAAATTGAAAATGGTTGGATGTGACGTCATTTCAAATTTCAAAATTTTTCAAATTTCAATGCTCAAGAGGTGTGAAGCTGTGATAGCAAATAAAGGGTACTGGACAAAATATTGATAATGCGGCCTTTTTGATACTTAAATTTAGTTTGTATGCTGAATAGCATGGAAAAAAATAAAAGTTCCTTTAATTTTGTCGCAGTAAAAAATAGTATTATTGGAATTTATTATTTTTTTAAAGAAACAATAGGAAATAAAGATTTGTTAGTATTTTCTTGTTTCATTTGTAAATCGTGTTTTAGGGTAGTAGTTTCAAATTCATATTACAAAATAATTTGCCTTAAGTGGAAAAAATCATAAAGTTGCTCTAATTTTGTCCGATACTGTAGGTAGTAGATTAAATTTACAACAAAGCAAACCCAGAAGAAATATAATAGTTCACAAAATTTAAGCAAAAATCATTTTTTTTAATTTTCAAAGGAAAATAACTCGGTTATTTTGGTCTTAGTTTATTATTTATTAGTATATATATCTTTTATCTACCAGCCCTGAGAATATTTGCACTTATTTAAGATTCAAGCTGTTGAAGCTGAATATTAAAAAATATTCTCTCCAGCATTGATATTCTCATTATATTTTTTTTAATCCCATTATTAAAATTAGACAATTGTAAAATCGCTATTTTTGGGGCTTACTCAACCGGGTCTCACAATGCAAATTCACCTCAAATATCCATTTAGTTGGTCATTGGCAAGCACTCTCTCATTGTATATAAAAATAACAAAACAAACATTTACTGATCTGGATAAAATTGATAGTTAAATAGGAAGACTCACCCGGGGGTACTCCGCCCCCTAACCACTGATATCACTGATATTCTATTCAATATATCACATTCCATATATTCCATCTAATTCAAACATTATTCGGATCTATTGGTTAATAATCTTCAACAACTAGCTAGTGTCACCTGAAATAGTATAAGGACTTCCCGCGGACGCAAATCTGCCGCTAAACAGATTCGCATCCCAATCGATGCGGCTAATTGGGGTCCTCACGCAACGCCCCAGCGGTGTCAATCGAGAAGCAAGAGAGACCTCGAACTCTCAAGACCATCCTCGAAGGAACGACGTCACAAGAGGTTTTTAACTCCCATAGTCAAAAGACTCTAAATGACGCTACTTCCAAATGTCAGCTCTGTGACAAAACACAACACTACAGCCGGCCGGCTCGTCTACTACTGACGCGCCGCCGGCAAGATAAGCCTCCTCTTCCATCACAATTTTACCTGATCACAAATATTTACATCGCTTGCCAATGAATCATACTATTTTCTCTAATCGACTTTCAAATAGAGTGTTTTAGCATTACTATAAATAGAGAGTTTCCGAAGGAATGCATATTCTTTATTAGAATAGTGACTAAATAAATCATTACTAAGCCCTAACAACTATATCTTGGAACAAGGTCATATTTTGGAATTATTGCCCTGGTTTTTCAAAATGACTGAAAAATATATGTTTAATTTTTTAAATATAAACATAGCCATATATCCTAAACAACTTGACAATATTTTTATGAATTTGTAAATCAATCCATATTTACAGTAGCGGATTTTGTTCATAAAAGGACAAATTTGCTGACAACTAAATGTTGGGACAAGTATTTTTAAATAATTAATATCATCATAGGCGGCTTTGCTATAAACGTCACAAATGTCGCAAACTGTTTAGTTCAGCATTGACAGCTTGTAAGTGACTCGATACTTTGAGTATAGTGAGATTTACTGTAAGTAATTTTAATATTTTTAATTTTCAATTTTGCTAATTTAATTCAAAGTAATGGTCCGTGGAAACGACGTTAGAGGTAAAAGTTCGTGAAGGCTAAATAAAAGTTGTATCTCAAAGAGATTTACGAAATTTAGTAAAAATTTGCAAGTCTGCGAGAAGAAGTACTCTTCGCGAAGTAACAGTTAAATGGAATACTGTAACTGGTTTAAATATATCAAGAGAATGTTGCCGAAAATATATCCACAAATGCGGTCTGGGGTTTTACAAGGTAAACTTTATTTTGTGTGGATAATCAATTACCTGAGGATTATTGATACAAATTCTTATTTAGGCCAAAGAAAAACCGCTACTGACAGAAATTCAAAAGAAAAATCGCTACAATTGGGCAAAATCTAAATTATCGTGGACACAAAATGATTGGAATAAGGTCATATTTAGCGATAGGTCTAAATTTGATGTTTGCGTTGGAGATAATCGAAAACGAATAATACGAAATAAAGCAGAAGCCTTTCATAAAGATTGCTTAAAGAGGATTGTTAAATTTCCTAAGGGGATTATGGTTTGGGGTTGCATGTCAGCAAGAGGTTTGGGCAAATTGAATTTTATAGATGGCACTGTTAACGCCCAAAAATATCAACATATACTTGAGACCTCACATTTGCCTAGTGCTCAAGGATTGTTTCCAATCGAAGACTATATTTTCCAACAAGATGGAACATCGTGCCATTCAGCAAAATCAACTAAAAATTGGTTCGGTAATAATAATATAAAAGTTCTATCCCATCCTGCATGTAGTCCGGACCTCAATGTTATAGATATTGTGTGGCATAAAATGAAGCAATATTTAAGAAACCACCCTCAACGAACAATTTGTGATTTGCGGACAAAACTGCAGGAAATTTGGGATAATTTTTCTCCTCAAATGTGCCAATCTTTGGTAAATACAATGCAATTAAGAGTTCAGGCAGTTGTTAAGGCGAAAGGTGATGTAACTCCGTATTAAACAAATTTCTTGTTGTACTGTTCCAATATATAGTTGTCAGCAAATCTGGCTTGATTTTGGCAAAATAAGCTATTATCAAAAGTGATTTGTTTGCAAAGTCATATAGTAAAATTGTCTAGATCATATTGTAATGTTTGAATTTAGAATAATAAACAAAATAAATTGAGTCGTTTTAACAAATTACTATATTTATTGCTTGTCCCAACATATAGTTGTTAGGGCTCGTATAACGAACTTATTTTTTAAGTTTCACACAATTATGTTATGGAAGGGAATGACAATAATTTAGCTTAATGAGTCCCTCCGCATTTTTCTCTCAGATAACTGCCGGCTTTATACTCGACTCGTTTGACTTAATTATTAAAAATATTTCCCATAAGACTACATTAGACATCCATTAGCATGCTAAAATTCTCAAAAAGGGAAATAAACTTTATAAATCTTTAAGTATCTAATTATTTCAGTCGTCTAATACAGAATGGTATTAATTAAACGAAAGCGCAAGGGAAAACATAATAGACTAGGTCAAGGCCGCATAAACAAATTATGCAACATACAAAATTAATAAATATAAACAGCAAGCAAGTTCAACGCTCTATACGTGCACAAATTCATAAATTATTATATAAAAGTCGGTATTATTAATAGAAATATCTGGGGACTTCAATGCTAACGAAAATGAAAATGTTTATGTGGTAGTCCCCAAATTAAAGACATCTGATCCAATATTGCAAAAATTAACTGTGGAAGTCGTGTTCCTTTTTTTAAAATTGTTACGTAACCCAGTGCCTTATTTGTATTCACCAGCTGCAACAAGAGACTTCTTGTTTTTGTTGCTTGGTATCGGGCTGTTTGATTGCTAAGACAGATGAAGTAAAAAACATATGTCTAAATTATAAACCACAATGGATAGAGAACAACCGAATTTTTTTTAAATATATTTTAGTGATGGATATATAAGTAGGTACGTAATAAAATATATACACACACCCGAAAAATCTAGGGATATCATTTTATTAAAGTTAAAAATAAATGTTTTGAATAAACAACCACATATTTGTAGGCCGATTCTTTCTACCTCGATTGAAACGAAGTAGTCACACTAGTTATTTCTAAATTTTGGATATTTGCAGAAGTGTTTGTGCATTTTTTGTCAAATGTATAAAAAGCACCTAGCATCAATTGTTCGAATTTAACTTGTACTGGCTATGTTTTTATGATAACTGGCCAGAATTCATTCAAATCACTCTGTTTAGTATTAAACGACATTATGGAGCGTAGACATCTTAACAGAGACGAAATGCTAAGGGCCATGGGTATGGTCGAAGCTGGAATGCGCAAATCGACGTAGCTAGAGCATTAAATACAACGCAAAGTGTAATATCGCGATTAAGTGCACGCTACCGTGAAAGTGGTGATGTTGCTGAAAGGCACACAGGGCGACATCGCATTACTACCCCTCAGCAAGATCATTTTTTACAATTAAATGCTCGACGCCGACCAACTCTTACAGCACCAGAGCTTAGTTTAATTCTCCAGGAAACACATAATGTAATCGTTAGTCCTGTAGTACACTGTTCGCAATATATTAAAAGAGGTCAACTTAAGAAGCAGACGTCCCTGGAGAGCTCAACCCTTAACGAGAGGAAATCGAGACGTACGATATTTGTGGGCTCAAGATCATGTTCAGTGGTCGAATGAACAATGGGCCAATGTTCTCTTCACGGATGAGTCACGCTTTGGAATTCATCCGGATTCGAGAAGGCTTAAGGTATGGAGAGAACCGGGAAATCTTATTCGGTTGGATCTCGAAGGATCTGGTTGAAACTCGTAGGGATCTGGTTCGGGCCGTGAATGCAGCGTGGCAGGCTGTACCTCAAGAAGAGATCGACATCCTGATTAGGAGCATAGAGAGACGATGTGGGGCTGTAATGAACACTAGAGGAGGCCATACCCTTTATTAAGTAAAAATGGTTTTATCTTTTTTTTAATTGACAGTTTAGAATAAAAAAAAATGTGTGTATTTTTTTGAGTTCAATAAAAATCAAGGTAAATTTGAAAAATTCGGTAAATTTCGCATTTTTATTTCCAATACGTCCTATAAACTATTTGTTTATTTTAATTTTATTATATCAGAAATGCAAATAATAAAATTACTGACGATGGCTGAATAAAATTGTAATATCCCTAGACTTTTCCGGTATGTGTATTTTTTATAATATAATAATTTGAATACCTACATACATATATTATTATTATTATTATTATTATTATACCTACATGGTCAAAATTATGCTAACTACCTCTAAAACATTAGAATAAAAGATTATTAGAGTATATATTAATTAATATTAATAAATCATGAATAAAATACCTACGTATATTTCACATATTATTTTTAGAAGTACACAAATAAATAAATGCCTTCATTGTCAAAAAATTTTACAATTTGTAGACAAAGGTAAAGTAAATAAACAAAGTAAACAAATAAAGAAAAGAGAATACAAAAAAATAACAAATATACAAAATAACATTGTTTAAAATAACATTTATAAATGTTTACAATGTCAAATGTAAAACGAGATGTTGATTTTTAGTCCCATTTGTTCAGAGGTTGCATTCAATTTTTATAACATTTCTTGGGCTTTATTTACGAAATCGGATATCAAGACAATGTCATCAGCAATCGCAGGTGGTTCAAGTTTTCGCCATTTATATTTATACCCAATTCGTTCCATTTTATCTGTCTGCACATTGTATTGGAGCAAATTATTAAATAATTTTGAAGAGATGGTGTCGCCTTGGCGTGGAAGTTGTTAGTATCTTCATGAAGCCTAACACCTGTGCTAACACCGAGCTGTATCGTTCTCAAATATATGTTTAATCACTGTGATTTACCGATGATTTTATTTTGAATTCAAGAGTCGGTCTAGGGATTTTAAAATTTTTTGTTGGCTGATGGGAACAAATGCCTTTTCGTAATCGAAAAGCACTAAAATTAACGGTCTATTGTATTCGACCGATTTCTCAATTAGGTTTTTTAGAGTTTGAAGGTCTTAGAGTTCTTAAAGTCTGTAACAACAGTTATCTTTGCTTCTTGGGGAGCTCTATTGCCGCTATATACATTTATGTTTACTGAATGCATTCCTCTAAATCTTAAATAAATTCTAATTTGATCTTTTCTGAGTGCGCCGAGACGACAACCAGTCGTGCGATACACTTTGGGACGACTGATATCAAAGATGCACAACTACTCAACTACCCTCTGCAAAACCGTCTCAGATGCTGGCTTTAGCCAAAGCCCTGAGACTGTATTATTTTAAATATGATAAAATTTGTAACTCAAGAAAATGGGACACAATAGATCTGTAAGGTCGAGGTGATTAACCCCCCTCCCACTCATTCTACATTCTGCCTTGATCTTTACTACAGAAGAAAGTTCTGTGTATAGATCAAATCTAAATTAGGAATTCAAAAACGTGTGGAAATTGTTACCTATTTAAGAACATAGATTAAGTGGTACCATATATCTCCAATATCGATTTAATAATTCTTCACTTAAGTTTCTGAAGGTGCGTATTCATTATCCGAACGAACGAACGAACGAACGAATGAAAGTGCGGTATATTTAGACGGGGACCGAACGCCATGCGGCCGTTCGTTCGGTCGTGCGCTCGACCATCCGCTTCGAGTCGGTACATCAAAGGCGTTCGCCTGCGTGCGCTTTCAGATTTAAGGTGCGTATTCATTATCCGAACGAACGAACGAACGAACGAACGAATGAAAGTGCGGTATATTTAGACGGGGACCGAACGCATGCGGCCGTTCGTTCGTTCGTGCGCTCGACCATCCGCTTCGAGTCGGTACATCAAAGGCGTTTAGACGTATGGTACAAAGAATACAAGGTATGATCGATAGCGGCTCCAATTTCGTTCAGTTCGCGCATACCACCTGTGACGTCACTAGGAAAATAATGAATAAATAAAAAATAAAGAAAGTTGACAGGAGATCTGCAATTTTTGGGGTTATGGTTAAGAATTGTTTATTTTAAGACTTTTTAGTTCGTTTAATTTAATAATTACTAAAACCAGCAGTTCCAAAAATATATTTAAAAATAATAATTATCTATTAACATGGATTTGGACGATAGGTAAGAATACTGAATTTATTTCTATATTCGGTATAAAATTGTTTATTAGGTTTTTAGTTTGCGATGTTTATGGTAAATAATTTTCATTTTCATTGCCTCTGAATTCACATGAGGACAGAGTTGAGGATATCTATGGAAAAGTAACCACAAGAGGAATTGTTACATCATTTAAAAAATATTGGGAAGTTTATTGTTTCCCATCGAAAAGTAGAAAATGCCAATGCAGATGAACGTATTGTAATTGTGATAGAAGTAATTCTAAGGGTGAAGTTTATTATAATTAGTGGAAGTAATACCAAGGGTGAAGTTTATTATAATTAGTGACCTCTGCTTCTTTTTATATGTAGAAGTTTCTGGTTTTGAGAATAAATCGGTTGAACGACACCCAAAATTTAAAGGAAGTATTTGCATACCCAGAATATGCCCATCAAGGATTATATAGCTCAAATTTCCTTTAATGGTAGGCAATTATTCAATGCAAATTAACTTTTTAAGTGACTAAAATATTAAATAGTTTACAATATGGTATATCACTAAAAATATATTACTTTTAGGTACAATTAGGGCCCGATACATTTCAAAAAGTAGAATATTATTTTATATTAAATGAGGTATTGTACTAACAATCAATTTATATTAATAACGGAGATTAAAAAATAACAGAATAAATAGTTCTTTTTCTTATACTACAAAAATAAACTATAGAATACAACAGTATTTAATTCGACAAGAAATGCGTGCGGTCTTCTCGTGCGGTTCTATCGTGCGGTCCCCGTCCATACCACTAGCGAACATTCGTTCGTTCGTTCGTTCGTTCGTGCGGATAATGAATACGCACCTTAAGACAATTAAAATCAATATTCCCTAGACAATGTACCTGTTGTTAACATTAGATACTTGAAATTATTGTTCCAATCATTTCATAAGGAAGCGTTTTACGTCTTACATCATCCGCGACTACTTTTATGGCATGCTCCACTCCAGTGATCTACAAAGCCGCGACCGTAAATTTCCTTTTTCCGCATTTCCTTTGTAAGCCGGACCGTTTAGTTTTCGTTTTATGTTAATTGTCCGGTTTGCTGTCAATACATTGCGCAACTAACTGCAAGCCACACGCAGAAGAAAATACTTTATTTAGCCGTATAAGACTGATTGCGCATTAATCAATCATACGTCGTTTTGATATAGGAAACCATACGTGTATGTACCATCTACAATCCTTAGGCAATAACGTATGGTCCTAAAATTTTGGGAAAATTTTCATCTGGTTTAGTTAAGTAATAAAATGCATTTAATGAAGCATGCAGATTTTGGGTTCTGCTTCTTAAAATCTCTTATAAAATTGATCTTCGTCGAGAACTTTATAATCTTGTTGGGTGAATGGCGAAACGAGATATTGTCGTCATTTATCGGGATCAAAACATTAGCAAATCGACAATTTATCGCACAATCAAAGAATGTGAAGAAGGGATACCATGTGTAAATTTGCCTAAATCCGGTCGGCCGCGGGTTTTGAACCAAATAAGAGAAGGAAGACTAATTGAAGCAGCAAAACACAAAATTGGGATCTCACAGCGAAAATTGCCAGGGGATTTAATATTGGAAAGACTACGGTGTTTAGAACCCTATCAAGTAACAATATTGTCTTCCGAAAAAGGAGGAAAGCTCCAAAATATACAGAGGCCCAGCTAGAGAGAATTCCGAGATGTGGCCGCGCGCTGAGGAGAGTCCATTTCGTCAACAAGTTGATCGTGATGGACGATGAGAAATCTTTCACATTGTCCAACTCTGAGATGAAGGCAATGATGGGTTCTACACGGACAATTATGAGAATATCCCTGATGATGTGAGATTAAAAAGTAAGAAAAAGGTTGAGGACAAAATTTTGGTATGGTGTGCCATTTCTGAGGCATTGGCGTTGTTCGGGGTGAAGCCTTAAATGCAGAGCTTTATATCGAGAATTCTTTCACTAAACTTCTTCAGTTTTTGAACACGTATCATATGTATGACGAAATAATATTTTGGCCGGATTTCGCTTCATGCCATTCATGCCATTAACCTATTTTTATAAGAGTTGTCAGTTTCTGAATTTTTCCCAAAACTTTAGGACCATACGGTATTACCAACAATGCGATGAATTTTTTTGGACAAAAGGCATGTGTAGTCTTTGATAGGTACTGAATTTTGCCAGGTAAAGGGTGATGAGGATTTGGTTGTAGATTGTGCTGTCAATAATGAAAAATAACATTATTGACAGCACATTCTACCTACGAACCATCTATAGAGGTCATCATGGAGTGGGAGTTCAAACGGTTAACACAGCGGCTCGGGGGTATTTTTGGAAAAGGAATGAAAATGGAAAACAAATTTGACTAAAGAGAAACAGTTATTTGACCTGCCGCCAGAACAATAAACAAATTATTTAATGCCCTTTAGCATTATTTTAGTTAAATTAGTTATCTTTAGTTATTATTATCTGAAGTCATATTATGCAAGAGGCAAAGAAGACTCTTGTAAGTCTTGCACTTTTTTAGTAAGTATTTGTTCATATGACATTTATTAATTTGAATTGTTCAAAAAACATGAGCACCTTAACTATATACGGAATAGTCGGTATGTTTCCAACAAAAAGCTTTTTTGCCAACGTCAAAAAAATATTAATTTTTGCGACGTGATTGACAATATAAAAAAGTAATTTTAACGCCTAGACATATACGTAAAGCACTTTTAGTCACATAAAGTGTCAAATTCAACGAGCGTAACCATAGTTTCTCGATATATAATTACATACAATATTACTTTTAAATCTTTTTATATTATTTGGAACGTTTGAAATTGTTTAAAAAAAGTATTTGTGGTGTTTGAAAAAAAACAGCATGGTCTATTCGGAGTAAAAATGACTTTTTGTGCCTCGCCTGTATGTCGTACAACGTAGAGCTTTTCTCACCACAAAAAGTGTAATTTTTACTCCTAATAAAACAATATACTATTTTTTCAAACGTCATCGAATCCGAACGACACTATTTGAGAGGCTGTACAAGGCAAATATACTCAAGGTTGTTTGCCATTGCCCTCCTTGAGGTGGCAATGGTCTCGGCTCGCTGGTCGCTCTATTTAGATAATTCAATATTTTTATTTAAATAAATAAAGCGACCGTACTGGGCGAGGATCGAACCCAGTACACATCTCTGTCGCACCTCTAGCACCGCAGATCGACACACTAACTGCTTGCGGTACAGCCGGCCACATCTTCTGTATCGTACCACCCTGTATATTAAATTATTAATTATCTATTTTATTATTTTTTATTTTACTAATTATTAATATTAATAATAAGTTATAATATTTGTAACATAAAATAGTTGAAATGCTTATCATAACTACCAAAAAAAATGCAATAAATAATCTACATACCATAGTGAAACTGAAAGTACCACAATTATTTATGTGAATACAAACGAGGTACATACATTTTCTTCTAAACTTGTAATCTGACGTTTTCAACGTGGGATGGTTCTTAGAAAATTCACGTTGGTATTTCAAGGGATACAACATTATACATATTATGGTAGCTGCTGTCTTTACATTATGTTTTGTATAAACATCTTATTTGTTAGAGGTTTACTTGTTTGATAAATGTTTAAATATACAAGTGATATGTACATAAATATCTTAAGTATTCTTCTACTGTTCAAAACCGCTAGGAAAGTCCGTATGCTAATAATGCTATATTTCCAAATAATGCTAATTCATGTAAAAACAAAAAATTGTATAAACAAATAATAATACCTTTATAAAATCATTTTTCAGAATCAATAGGTATATTTATTTTAGCTAACAATTTTCTTGAATAACATTAATGAAAGGTGGCAGTTCTATAAAGATTAAATCGACTGTTCTTAAATGTTTTTGAACAGTATTGTTGATTGAAAGAATTGGAAAGATACGCTACCTAATGGGGTCCAATTCCTGACAAGGCTGAGTTGACTCCCCTTACGCCTCAAGTGACGTACGGTGGAGACACCAATCGTTCTGCGGTCAACGCATAAAACACTTATTTTGTCTAATTCAGCCAGCGAAGGCATACCGAAGACGGTATGGATCGTGGCTAACGTCATATTCAAGGCCTGACTGCTTTCACAGTTCTACCGAAGTGGTCGAGAATTAGTAGTCGTAAACAAACCAATTGTTTTCATTAGTTTCGTAACAAATCTGTGTTTTTTACGCGTTTCTATGCTAATAAAATTATACTAAATAATTTTGAGTGAATAGTGAACTATCTAGATCCGATTCATAACATCGTACCCGCGAAAAAACATACTTTTGGTAAAAATTATAGTAACATATATATGTAACGAATATGTATCCGGGCTAGGAAAAAGTTGGGGAATTTATATAAAAACATAATTAATAGGCGTTAGTGTTAGTGTATAGTGTTAAACCAACGTAAGTGACGTGTAAAAACGTGTTAAACCAACGTAAGTGATATCCAAACATGCTCATGATAATAAAACAATATCGTCTAGATATTTAGGAAAACTAGATAATGTACTACTTTTTATATTACATAAAATGCAATAAACCATACAGATAGATATATATTATGTCAAGGCAACAAAATATCCTGTTGGTATCTTCTGGATAATCTGGATATTTATGAGCTCCCAGTAATACAGAGAATTTAAAACGCCCGCGCAAAAAATTTCCCACAATCCATCTCGACAGTTGTTTGTTTTTGCATCGTGTATTATTCAGTTCTTTGATTTAGTGAAATTCGAGGTGAATTCGGTCGTTTGTCGATATTGAATGGGCTTAAAAATGACTGAAACTAACAAAAGTGGTTGAGTTTGACTTAGTTTTTTCTTATACTCATAGTTCTAGCAAGGTTCTAGCCTTGTTCTAGCACATGGCTGGGAAACTTAAATGGAAATGACAGTTCATTAAAAATAGTTTTTCCTCCAAGATGCAGAGGCGCAAAATATTAAAACTGTCAATATTAACAATGCAAATGTCAATATCTGACAATAATAAAATTTGATTTTTAACTGTCACTCAGAGACGCCTTTGTTGTGATTTTACGGTTTGATTTCGTTTTGATTTGTCGAATTATTGTAAAATGAAATTCCTTCAGATTTTTTGCCAGTATTCTGTTTTAGACAATGTTTTTTTAAAAATGGTGGGACAATTTGTGTTTTGTAATAACTCTTAATTATTTTTTATCATGGAGTTTAATTGTTGTACACCTGGTTTCCGAAGGATACAATGGTAAGTAAATTAAACATATCTACTTACAGTTATAGATTTTTTAAATTAGTACTGCTAATAAATGCTACTTGCAGAGCAGTTTTTTAATTTTTTTTACGGTGCATGTAAGGAATTAAGGACGCGCGTTTTATATTAGCATGATCAGCAGATGATTACATCTGATTTAATTTGTTTTTATTATTTCAGGTCCCAAACGGAAACAAACTGGGAATCTTGCCCACACCAAAATTATATACCTAGCCGTTTCCAATTCACTTCAAAGGGAGGAAAATTATGTAAAACTGCCTGCTATTTGCTGAAAACCGCCAAAGATTAAATTATAACTGTAACAACTTAATATATACCATTTCTAGTATTTTTAATATATTTTTTAATTAATATCCGACATATAAGAACACTTTGTATGCTTTTAATTCAGTTGATTTATCGTTTATAATATGTTCGACCTAATTAAAAGCACACAAAGTGTTCTTACATGTATGTCTAAATTTATTTTAAATTAACTAAAACAACCCCCCTTCCCCGCACCCCTCTCTTCCAATAGTATTTCTTCCTCCATCTACCAGAGGCGCCCTTGTATAATAAAATTGAAATGTATTATAAGTTGCCTATCTATTTAATAGTATAAGTCTTTTATCTATGTTCTAGCAGAAATGCCATCCTAACCTCAACTAATGTCGAAAAACGGCGAACGACTCAGGGTCTCACAATGAAAAATTTGTGACAAAATTATAGGTGAAAATTTGTTGAAAAGCGCTTGTTCTTTATCCCTAAAGCCATTTTCGTGTGTGATCTATTCAAGCAGAAATCCTATTTTTGTGTTTAAATTGTGAGTTTCTGGAATGTGTTGTGTTAGAAATTATACCTGTATCCTGTGTGCTAACTTTGATGTAAACTGTTGCTGCTAGACATAAACTGCTAGACTCCATAAAGGGTAGTATAATCTGGTATAATACCATACAAAGTTATACATTCAGTGTCCTGAAATTCAGATATTTTAATCAAGAATAAAAATTTCTGACAAACTTAAGATAATTCTTTCCCAAAATACTTCAATCAAACACTTTCGATTTTACTATAAAGAAAATTAAAATATTCTAAAAACAGGATTCATTCACTGAAGAAAAGGATCTCTCAGTCGAAATGAATATGACTTTGACCCAAAATATTGGCGCTTCCCAATAGAGCCAAGAACAACGTTTCTTTGCCCAAAGCATTAACTATCTTTTCATAAGCTTTAAAAAATTACTTTAGAGAATAGAAGAATCTATCTGTCCAAAGTGTTTCACTCTTGACCCAAAATTAATATGCAAAGAAGTTCTTGCTACAAGAACAATATTCTCTTTGATCCATGCAAAAATTCTTGATTGAAAAGGGACCATTTCTTGATTAAAGAGAAACTTTTTTTAAACCAATAGCGAATACTATTGACTCAACTAAAATTTATTTTGATCTAAGAGAAGTCTATACATCATATACAGGCATATTACGAGGTATATTATTTTCTGATAAATTTAAGTTTTCCTGGTCTGTAGTAAGTAAAGTGATATTATTTTCCTCCAAAGTAGTTATTTCTGCTTTTCACTCCTTGGTATTTTTCGGGTAGTTCATCACTCTACAAATTACAAAAAAATGTTACATCACGATTAATCAAAGTAAAGCAAATAAATTATTAAAATTATAAGCTTTGGTCACATTTTGAATTTTTTAATACGACGGCGACGACTTGAAATTCTAAAATTTTTGTAATTATTTGCATAAAAAAATCGATACCTATATTCTTATTCTATCTATGCACGCATGCATTATCTAAACAGGTGCATTAGGTAAATGTCTCTTATACCTTCAAATATAGCAAATAAATGCTCTAATTTCTAATTTCCATTTTTTCAGAAACTCCTTTAAAGAATCCATATATCCTAAAATTTGTCCATAAACAATGACAAATGCATGTTAATAACGATCACTAATTTGTTATACGATATGCGTTTAAAACACAAATTATGCAAAATTCCAAGTGGAAAATTCCAAGCAACAAAACCCGTGCTTACAATGATGTGCGACCTATGAAATGCGACGTACGACTGATCGGACTGCCGACTGATTGTATATACCGTCCTTCGTCATCGTCTTTGGTGTCGTTATTACTTTTGATCAAAAGAGTATTTAGCTATTGGAAAAATTGCCATGTTTCTTGAATGAAGTACTTCTTACCGTATTTTCCTTATTATCTTAAAACAAAGTAACTTGCACTTGGTTGAATGAAAATAGATTCAAGAGAAATTTTTGAATTTTTCAAGAGAATCAGTTTTCTTGAATTACGAGAGTTTTTCTTCAGGCAAAATGTTTTCTTTTACGCTAAAATAAATTCTCTTGCCACTAATTTTTTTTTCAAGAACGATGACGACTTTAGTTCAAGTATTTTTTTTTATCAGTGTTTGAATATGACAAACTACACCACGAGTCCAACAAACTGGACATAAATCATAAAAGATTAGCAGACGCTAAAAAGATCGTTAAACAAAATCAATATTAATTCCAAATAAATAAATAACTTTCACTCGTAATTATTATATTGGGTTTGCGTAATACTTCCATCCGCTTCGAGCTATATCACTTTTCCTTTTTTTCCACTGGTGAGCTGACTTTACCGTTTTATTTCTCGTTTCATTAGTAAACGTCATACTTAAAACAGTAGGAAATGACAAAGAAATGCGTTTGAGTTTTGGCACAGCGAATATACAGTGGTATACAGAAAGGTTTTTATTTATTATGTTATTTATTAGATATCTAAGAAATAACACAACAATGGAAATAGTAGAAGAATATATACAGGGTGAGTTTCCTACGATGTTCTCTATGGGTATCTCGGAAACTACTGGAGATAGAGAGTCAGTTAAATGCTGAAAGAATTGCAGTTTTATGGGGTCATAAAGATGCGCCTTTCAGATTTTTGAAAAAGTTCATGGCTTACTAGATATTTCGAAAAAAACAAATTTTGGCTATTTTAAAAATTGTCCCTAATTCCATTATAATCTTATGACACAAACATAATGTTTTTTTTAATGGGAACCATAACTGGCCATGACTTCATAAAAAGCGCCATTTTTTAAGCTTTTCAGCGATATAAGCTATAATATGTTTCTTTCACAAAATTACTGAGTTATAGCCAATTCTTATCTTTCTTGACTAATTTTACTTAGTTAGCCATGGAAACAAGTTCAATCGTCGTTGCTCTCAGAAATATGAAATTGTCACATTCAATCTTTGTAAATTAAAATAAACAAAAATTGTAAATAAGAATTTTTCAAATGAGGAAAAACGTGTAGGATGTAGAATTATTATTGGTTCAACTTTTCTTGGCAATACAGCTTCGAGGATACGTTGACCGTTGACCGGTGAACGTTACTTACGTAGAATAGGGACTCAGGGATAGAAAGAGGGGACCAATTGCATGGGTCTCCTCGGTCACTTGACCTATCCATTTTAGATTTTTTTTTATGCGGTATGGTTAATAATAAGGTTTACAAAAGAACTTATGAATTGAGAGAGGCACTCGAAGAGGCGAAACAGGAGAAGTTTAAGTTAAGTTCTGTGAGAATAGCTAGAAATTCATTTTAAAAAGAAGCATTTATGTATACTCAAAACAAGTGCGGATTTTTTAAAAATTTTCTAAAATAACTTATAGTGATATTATTTTTTTAAGTTTTAGTCTGGCACTTTAAACTCAATCATAATTCAAATCTAGCCACTTGATCTAAAAAAACCATTCTACTAATGTGTATTACCAGTCATGACCTATGCATGCAAAATCTGGATACTTAAAACGGACATCGTAAGGAATCTGCAAGTCGTACAACGCTCAATGAATCGAAATATGCTGGGAATAACCAAAATAGACTATAAAATAATAGAGTGGATACGATAAAAGGCCCAGGCAATAGATGTCATCCACAGAATCAAATCCCTCAAGTGGAAATGGGCGGTACGCCTGGCAAGAATGACGGAAAACAGAAGGACCAAGAGTTAAAGTCTAGATTTGGTAACAGCATTATTTAACAAATTATATAGCTCAAGCAAAATACCGTCAGATTGGCTTAAATCAACATTCGTAACCCTGCCAAAGAAACCCAACGCCTCACAATGTGATGACTATCGGATGATAAGTCTTATGTTCCATGTCCTCAAAACCTTTCTTAGAATCATCCACACTGGAATCTACAAGAAGTGTGAAAATCAGATGGACAACACCCAGTTTGGCTTCAGAAACGGACTCGGAACTCGTGAAGCACTCTTCTCCCTAAATGTAATGACACATAGGTGTAGAGACATGAATGTGAATGTATTTGCATGTTTCATAGACTATCGTAAGGCGTTCGACTGTGTTAATCATCAGAAAATGATCAAAATTCTAAGAACAACCGGAGTTGACGAACAAGACCTACGTTTCATATCAGAACTTTATCGAACGGCGGTAGTTGAGATGAAGCAGTCAACATCGGAAGATATACAAATCAGACGGGGTGTTCGGCAGGGTTGCGTCTTGTCTCCGCTCCTGTTTAACCTGTACTCGGAGACTATATTTAGAGAAGCACTGGATCGAATCCAGGGCGGAATCAAGTTCAATGGAATCCCAATAAACAATATCAGATATGCCGATGATACGGTTATAATAGCCAACGATATACAAGAACTGCAAAGCATTATAGATTCCGTAGTCCACTATAGTGAGATGTTTGGACTGCATCTCAATGTCTCCAAGACCAAACTATTGGTCTTTTCTAAGACTCCAATAAATGCACACCTGCGTGTCAAGGGACAAACAATCGAACAAGGACCTCAATAAAGTATTTAGGAGCTAACATCAATAGTCAGTGCGACCCGAAAAGAGAAATATTTTCAAGAATTGAGCAAGCGAGAAAAATCTTCGTGAGAATGAAATCATTTTTTACAAGAAGAGACCTCAATGCGGATCTCAGAACTCGAATGGCCAGATGCTACGTCTTCTCTGTGTTACTCTATGGATGTGAGAGCTGGACACTGGATTCACAGACTGAGAAGAGAATAGAAGCCTTCGAAATGTATATATACAGACGGATGCTGCGAATCTCATGGGTACAAAGGATCACCAACAATGAACTACTCCAGCGCATGCAGAAACCAAAAGAGATACTGAACACCATCAAGGAAAGAAAAATGCAATACCTGGGTCATGTGATGAGAGGTGGTAGATACGAAATACTGCGCCTCATAATAGAGGGCAAAGTGCAAGGGAAAAGATCAGTAGGAAGACGCCAGAACTCATGGCTAAAAGATTTGAGGAGATGGTTTGAACGCTCGTCCGCGGAAATCTTCCGGGCTGCAGTTTCCAGAGCCACAATTGCCATTTGGATCGCCAACCTTCGGCAGGAGAGGGCGTGATAAGAAGAAGAAGAAGTGAATTAACCTTGTAGTGATTAAAATATTTACCAATTCAGAGTGAGTATCAAAAAATCTCTCTATACTTGTTTATTTCTATTTTTTTTTTGTTTACCAGTTATCTACATTCTTCTTTAGGTCAGTGTTTTACCGTCACAGAGATTGTGCCACACTCCTTCTGACCACTTGCTATATTGTCTGTAGTGTAAATTATAAGTACTATAAAAAATAAAGGACAACTACTTTATAAACCTTTAAGATCTGACTTATGTAAATTGTAACATTATCTAACATAATTCAACACAAGAAAGTTAATTATAGGTTCCGGAACATACGCATATAAATGCGATATTAATTAGATTTCTACTAATTTAAATTGCAACTCGATAATTATTAACCTGCGAAACTGAAACTGCAGGAACAAAAACGAGTTCGCTACCTTGCACTGGATGATAGACTGCTGCCATTCGAGCGTTGAAAAACAGGTGGAGCTTATTATTTACTTATTACTGATTATGCATAAAAAGTGCGTAATAATGAGAGTGTCGAGATATCTAACTAGTGCCCGATTCCGAAAATTGGAACCACGAAAAACAATAAAGAAAAAACAAAGTTTATAATCTGTATAATCTGTGGTTGGACGTACAAGGAGTACAATGGGTCTTTATTGATACAGTGCTTTTGAATTGCGTTCACTCCATCCAAAAAGATATTTTTTTAAGAAAGGTTTAAGGTTTATTCTTCTACTAATACACACATTTTCGTTTGCCTAAGATTTACAGATTCTAGGACTTCATCAATGTCAACAACACTTTACTATTTTTTCCTTCTCTGTCAAATATTAAAAAATGTTAATTTTTTTAGTACCATGTACCATTATCAAGCTTTTTGATTTACTTTCATCTTTAGAAGGTTGATTATTGATATTATTGATAGTAATTAAAATTATCGCCATAATACAACAAATTTAACACTGAACCCAGTTGTACTAGCCATGTCAGCCTCATCAGCAGATGATAATCAGCCGCTGATGTTGCTAACATGGTTAGCGGAACGCACCAATTGTACATTGACACGCGAAAAAGTTAATAGTAAAATACTGGGCAAAATTTACGACAGACCTAAATTAAAAGTAATTGGACCACTGTGTATCAGACAGGTAAATACGTATGTTCTCGCTATAGCGTAGCCGGCAATCCAGCAACACGAGGAAGTTATGAAATTTCACTTTCTTCGGTAGTAAACGTATTGACCTAGTGGCGAGGCCGACTCTCCTACTTTCTTGAAATTCACTTTTGCTTCGTTTTTTCTCGACTCGGCCGGCGGCCGGTTGGTGACGAAAGAAAATCACCTGAACGAACGGCTTTTCCTCGGCTGGCGGTGTCGATTAGCCGAATATCGCAAATATCGATGGCAGAATAGAGAATTTCCGTTACATCATCGGCGCTCACTTTCTTTCGCGCCTTCGACAAACATGACGCCTTTCTTTAACTGTTATTGGAGAGGATTTGCATCCTTTTGTTCTCAAGTTAAAAAAACGCTGAATTTAGGTGTACGTCGTGCTCTAAATATAAAACTAAGGTGCAAGCAAAAAATCATAACAGTTTTATGACATTGAGTATTTAATTTACGTGTACCAAGTTAAAAATGCCTCGATATTCAAACGTACAGGTTAAATGAAATACATCTAAAAAATGTTTTTTATCCTGACATGTAATGCTTTACATTTTATTTTTTAATTTCAAATCGGCGAGTTTTATCAAAGAAACACAAGAGATAAAAAAGTTTCTAAACAAACCAAGCTATCTAAATTAATTTTTTTGCATGTGTTTGATAAGATTTTTTTTAAATTTCGTTAACAAGAATGATAGGGGTAGTTTATTTCAACCCCTTCCACTCATTTTAAAAAGTGAGAAAATTACCAGAAAGTATGTTTTCATAACAGTAATGCTTCCATAAAATTTCATTAGTCTTTCGTTTTTCGTTTTCAAGATAAAAAATAAAAACATTATTTTCCTGCCATCTTTGTCCCGCGATATCTCCCTAATGGTTGACTTTTGGCCCAACGTTTATAAAGCAAACTACCCTTTATTTTGAACAAGGAATCACCCCCTGAAGTTTTTCGCATTTGTTTTGAAACACCCTGTATATATTAATATCGTAAGAGCTAGAAAAATGTTAAAAGGCGAACTTGGTGTTAGTACCTTATACCAATCTTGGTGTCAGTAAGTAACAAATGTTATCACTAAAAATGCTGACGAAATTAACTATGCAGAATGGCAAGAACCTTAGAAGGGCACGAATATTAAACTATACTGAGTCTAAAAAGGCAGGTTTTTCTGTTGGGCTTAGAACAAGTGTTAACGAAAAAATGTATCCCTGTTACCTGTTTTACTTTTAGTTATATTATGTGACCATATCTGTGCCCCAGAAGCAAACTATATATTCATAAAATATAGTCGCAAAACATAGTTAAAGAAAAAACGAATTTAAAGTTCCTTTTTGAAGTTATTTCCTAATTACTCGATTATTTTTACACCTATGTTTGTAATATTTCATATATGAAGAGTTTAAAAAACAGTTTTTAAATTAATTACCAATACAATTACAAATTACAGATACCTAAGTTATTTTCAGTGACTTAATTTAATTTGTATATTAGAAATAAAACGTTTATTTCCTTATTAAGTCCCTATTTATGCCAAACTGAATAAAGTTAAATCATTTTAAGAACGAATAAATGTATATTACTGCTATAATAAGAAAACATTTAACAGGAAATTGTAAAACAGGTATTTATATTGCAATTTTGAACCAATTGACTATCTTTATTAAGTTTAAATCGACTACCCTATATAATAGCAAAACTGTCAAAATCAATTTTTGTCACCCGTGGATGTAACATACACTATACACTAACCCAAAGAAGTTTGAGCCAAACTGCGTTTACGTGACTTAACCTCATTTAGCCCAGAACTAACATATCGGACTTAATTTGGTTTTTAACCAACTATTTTATTTATTGATAGAGATAGCGTAAAATAAAAAAGAGCAAAAAGTAGAACATAAAATAAAGCTAAGTAACTTGACGTATATCTCAAATATGCCAATTTTGGACTTAACATAGTTTGCTTCTAGGGTACAGATAGGGTACCTGTATACCTGTATAATGTAAAGAAAAATATAGAGAACAAACGACAATTTAAACCAAACAAGAAATACATAATATTTAACCCTTCCAGTTCTTGTTTTATTTAATTTGTCTTCAATTGAATAATGTAGGTGAGATTGTCACGTATTTCAAGCATTACTTTTTTATTCGCTAAACTTTATCATATCCAGTAAAGTTGACGTAAAGAAAAATAATTGCATCGTTAAGTAAATAGATATTTCCATTTTGATTTACTCACGCAGAAGATTTATAGATTGACCTTTAACTAAGACAAGTAAGTAGGAACCACCCTGTTTGCATTGCTTTCCATGGATTAATAAAATATGAACTGATATATTTAATCTTAATGTGGCACGTTATGGAGATATATCACATATGTATCACTGTTATCTGAAGCTTACCGCAATAGAAATATTTAAATAAAACATAATATAAATATTTCAGTATATAAAATCATATTGTCATTGCAAGGTTAAAGATGAATGCTTGTATATTATTTTTTTATTATAATACATTCATAATTTCTGTTTTGAAAAAAAAATCTTAAGTTATTAGAATTAACTTGATAAATTTACGTGATTTAATCGTTTTGCTAGTGAAAAAAATAATTGTAATTAATATTTGCTAATATTAACAGAACCAAATACGTTGTTAGACTTATACTAAACACTATATACCTAGATACTAAAATAGAAATAGTCTAGATAAACAAAATAAATAATTAGCATTATTACCCTAACCACTTTCTTTTTATTTATTTTTATTTTAGGAAGTATCTCTCGCGACTT
Source organism: Sitophilus oryzae (assembly GCF_002938485.1). NCBI lineage: Eukaryota > Metazoa > Arthropoda > Insecta > Coleoptera > Curculionidae > Sitophilus > Sitophilus oryzae. Next base: position 1,548,239 of record NW_022146348.1, on the reverse strand, counting down.
TCTTTGAATGTTGCGAAATTTTCGAGGATGCGATTATTAACAGAATTATTAATTTTGTGAATTATTAAAATAAAAGCAGTGAAATCATTATATAAACAAACAAAAACTAGAATAAAAGTCGGCAAAAAGTTAACAACAGGATTTAATGGAACCAAAGGTCTGAAACAAGGGTGCTGTATTTCACCAACACTGTTCAAGATATATCTCGAACAAGTTCTCAAAGGTTGGAAGCAAAAATGTAGAAATATGGGAGTATCCATAGGGGATAACATGCTCTACACACTTTGCTTCGCGGACGATCAGGTGATCATAGCACAAGATTACGATGACATAAATTATATGACACGTAAGCTTATAGAAGAATATCAGAAATGGGGACTCGAAATCAATACTAACAAAACAGAATATATGTGTATCGGAGGAGAACAACAAGATCTAATACTAGAAGAAGGGAAGAAAATTAAGTGCTGCACAAAATACAAATATTTGGGTATGCAAATCACAAATGATGGACTGTTGGATACAGCAATTAAAGAACGAAACCAACTTGGAAGGAATGCTATCACGGTATTGAATGGGATACTGTGGGACAGAAGCATAAACAACAAGAACAAAACTCTAATATACAATACCATCATAAAGAGTATAACCACGTACAGCTGTGAAGTCTGGCCAATTAAGGAAACAACAAAACGAATGCTGGAAGCTACAGAGATGGATTTTTGGAGAAGATCAGCAGGCAAATCAAGACTCGAGCGAATAACTAATGAACGCATAAGAGAGATTATGGAAGTTAAACATACGATAGTGGACGACATAAAGAACAGTCAACTCATATGGTACGGGCATGTCCAAAGAATGGCAGAAATAAGAATCCCAAAGCAAGTTATAAACTGGAAACCTGCAGGAAGAAGAAAACCGGGTAGACCGAGAAGAAGTTGGCAGGAAGGGATTGACACGTTTATGGAGGAAAGATCTCTCGGAGACGGTGCATGGAGAGACAGACAGGCATGGAGAGATGGCATCGGAAGACGTAGAACGTTTTAAACCGCTTAATATATATATATATATATATATATATTAATTTTGTTTTTGGTGAGAAAATATAAGAGAAAAGAATTACTGAAAATGTTATTTTCCTCTAGTCTATGTTCTATACACAATAGCTTTTTTTCAAACTTCACAAAAGTACAAAAGGCTTTATTACTTGATTTAGCGATTATTCGTAAACTGGGGATACACACACACCTCTTTAACTGTAATTTGAACATTAGAAAATATTGTTTCACTTATATTTCAATCCTGAATGGCTGTCTAATTGTGGCTGTGGTATTAGCAAACAAAAATTATTTAAATTAATATAGTACAAACATAATTAATTGAAATGATTACTAGTATATATTTTTCTAAATATCGCGTAAAAAAATAGATTATTTTGCATACTTACCGCTAGAAAACGCGAAGAGCTTATCTCTAGTTTGCCGTTCATTTTAATAGTGAGAAAATAAAGATTACAGAATAGTAACAATAAGATTTATTAACTAATCATTGAATACCTACGTACGCTTCATAGACTTTCCATATAAGGTGCCTTTATGAGCCTATTAAATGAAGAAAAATATGTCATTACACGATACTCAATATACTTCGTTGCGACGGCTATGAATTACCCGTCATCAATTAATTTAGTACCGTAATGTACGCTATATGAGATACTCTATAAAATATTATGTAAAAATTTACGTTTATAATATACAGGGCGTGCTTTTATTCTAAATTTAATGGAATACATAGAAAGTATGATGAATTGGGTAGTTAGTACTGGCAGTGGATAGTAGATTTTATGTTTCCTAACAAGCATAAATAGATAATTTTACTATGTTTTAATTGTTTTCATTTAAAATAATGCTTATAATCAAGACTAGCTTAGGAAATAGCATCCAAACCTTCATAAAAATAAAAACAAGTTTGCGAAGTCCTCAGCTTATCGATAAAATAACTTTAAAAAGTGATGAGAGAACTTTGAAGACATGAATCCACACAGCAAAGATAAGATATTATTTACAGAATAAGATATATTAGAATTTATTTTTTTATTAAAATAAAGGTTGCTGAAATCGACTAAACTATTTTCAAAATAGCGTTAAAAAAACAGCGAACGTTTTACCGAAAATTTTCGCTTGTTAAAAAATGATAAATAAAAAGTATTTTTCCATTGATTTATTCTAATTTAATCCATAGTTAAAGTGATCGAAGTCATGCAAAAAGATGTACCTACGTCGCCAAGAACCATAAAAAATACGAATTTTGTCTCACTCGATTGCATTTCATTCACTTATTTTCCTAGAAAACCACAATATTTAACCACCAGTAGGAGGAAGTAAAGTAGTCTAGAATTACCGGTAAATGAAAGTGTATCGCAAAATAAAATGTCCAGCTAAAATTATGGAAAAATTGGAATTAAATTACGCCATATAAAAAGAAATAAGAAAATAATAATAAATCTCTTTGGTTTTGCAACTAATTATTTTTCGAATGAAATTGAAATTGTACAAGTTTTTCTCGTTAATTCAACAGAAAAGAAAGTCAGAAGCAAAACGAATCATCCGAAATTATTTTATTTCATCGATTACAAAACTAATAAATTTTAAAACAAACAAATTAAATATATTTAATAGGTAATAATTTTTGATTTATTGTGTGTGCAATTACGTTGTTTCTTAAAGTAGTGTTAATATTTAAAGAGTATATTGTTATACAAGATGTCCCAATATTCCCTGGACATAATATTACATTTTTGGCTAATTTATTCATGAGCAGGTTTGAAGTGGAGGCTAAGAATCAGTTTCAGTATTTTCCAAGAGTATGGTTTAGGTATGTGGATGATATTTTTGCTGTTTTTGACACGCATTCAGACACCATAGATAATTTTATTTCTAAGTTAAATAATCGTTTTTCTTCCATTAAATTTACGCATGAAATTGAGAACAACGACAGATTACCATTTCTAGATGTATTAGTTATTAGAAATGCTAATAATTCTCTGGAATTTGATATCTATAGGAAAAATACGACCACACGCAGATATATTCCTAATGAATCACATCATGGTGTTGAACATAAAATGGCTAGTTTAAATTTCTTCGTTCATAGATTACTTAGTTTCCCACTTTCCAACGAAAGATATGAAATAGAAAGAGATTACATTAGGAATGTAGCTGAGTGTAATGGATATTCTCCTTCAATACTTGATAAATTAATTAGAAAACGTAGGTATAAGTTAACGATTTCTCAAAATTCGACCTGAAAGAAGTGGAGAAAGATACCTCTAAATATTTTTCGATACTGTTTGATAGAGAGTTATCCCGTGGTCTAAAAGGAATTTTTAAGAATGTCAATTATAAACTTGTGTATAGTGCTAATAATAAATTACAATTATTAGGTAATCCAAAGGATAAAACACCTCCACTGGAAAGGTCGGGTATTTATGAAATTTCTTGTAAAGATTGTAATCAGAAATATGTTGGGCAAACTAGAGATCAATATTAACTAGATTTAAAGAACATTTAGCTCAGATAAAATATGGTAGACCAAATCGTTGCCGAACATATTTGTTGATAAGAACATTGTATAGATCTTAATAATTTTAAAATTAATTAAACAAGTCACCAAATTACAGGCAATTAGATGCATATAGAAAGCATCAATTAATAAATGTAAAGATAGTATGAACAGAGACAACGGTCCAATTCCTTCAAGTTCTTTGTTCCTACTACTCTAGTGGCGGAAATCTAACTGTTACGCTCAGTGGGCTCTGACTCGGTTGGCTAGATTTTGCTACGCCCACTCGGTGCCCACTGGGCGAGTATATAAACGCTCAACTTGTAGATTGTACTTTAGTTTATAATCATCTGCGGATGATGCTAACATGGTTAGCGAAACGCGCGTCCAGTGTAAAAGTAAAAGTGTTTTGGTGTATTGTGCTGATTTAGTGTTTTTATTTTTGATGGACATAATAACTACGTATTTTTTTTTGGAATCAAAATAAGTTAATTCGACACAATTTGCATAAGTGCTTCGTTTGTCCGCTAGATGGCATCAAACATTAAAAAAATAAACGAAACACATTTTTCAGATATTTTGTTATTATCTACATATATGTATACTAGAAGAATATACTATAGAAAGACTATTTTACGAAAAGAATACCGGTCGTCGGTAGAGTTGGAAAATATTTATTCTAAAATTTATGTAGAGGTGGGGGTAGTTTACATCCTTCCCGTACTTTTTCTTGATTTTTGTGAAAGACAAATATGTTAAAGTACTGAGCAAAACATAGACACCCAAAATCTCATTCAAATTGGAATAACGAATCTTAAAATATCTGGAAAAATCTATTTATTTCTTTATTGTTTGAGGCCCTCAAGCGGACAAACAAAGCTCAAACAAAATTATTTCTTGATACAATATAAAAAGTGTGAAAGGTATCATATACGATTTGAAGTTGGACTTTACCCTTCGAGAACTCTCAAATGAGTCAATTAAATGAAAATTCATATCAGAGCTTTTTCGAAGACCGTTCAATTTCCTACAAGAATATGTATTGATTTTTACAAAATGCCGACTTGTTAAAACGCAATAAAATTCCAAAAAAAAAAAGTTTCCCTGTGTTATTTAAATGGGAAATAGAAAACCAAAATGAGGCACCAAACTTTACCAGAATTTTTTTATCGTCCTGAACGATATTTTCACGGTAAGTAAAAAGGAAATTTTTTTTTTGTGCACCATAAGGGTATACAGGGTGAGTTTCCTACGATGTTTTCTATGGGTATCTCGGAAACTACTGGAGATGGAGAGTCGGTTAAATGGGGAAAGAATTGCAGTTTTGTGGGATCATAAATATGCGCCTTTCAGATTTTTGAAAAGTTCATGGCATACTAGATATTTCGAAAAACAAACACAAACAAATTTTGGCTATTTTAAAAATTGTTCCTAATTCCATCTATTTTAGACAAAAAGTTGTAGATAATCGCATCCCTAATGAGTTTGTGTTCTCCGATTTTTTCCAAAGCCCATCATTTTTGACATATGACACAAACATATGTTTTTTTTAAATGGAAACCATAGTTGGCCATGACTTCATAAAAAGCGCAATTTTTTAAGCTTTTCAGCGATATAAGCTATAATATGTATTTTTTTTCGAAAAATTACTGAGTTATAGCCAATTCTTATCATTTTTACACAATTTCACTTACCCAGTGAGCAAAGTTTTGTCACATAGGGAACATTAGGGAACAGTTAAGTATTTGCGGTTTATTGCTTCATATAAGACAAAAGACGGGCCTGGTAACGTAACATTTCTCTTAATGGAATTAAATGCTCACTGGGTAGTTAGCCATAGAAACAAGATCAATGGTCGTGAAATGTGAAACTGTCAGTTCCAAACTTTGTAAATTAAAATAAACAAAAATTGTAAATATGAATTTTTCAAATGAAGAAAAGCGTGGAGGATTAATGGTTCAACTTTTTTGGTCATACATTTTCGAGGAAACGTTGACCGGTGAACGTTTTTGAAAACATTTTAGAAAAGTTAAATTTAGATACTCGCGCATCAACAGAGTGGTTCCAACATGATTTTCATTATGACCCTTCCCCCCATATAAAAAAATGTTAAAAATTATTTATATCATAATTATGCAAACTGGGATAGGAATAGGTGGAACAATTGCAATGGGCCTCCTCGATCACCTGACCTATTCAATTTAAATTTTTGTTATGCGATATGGTTAACAACGAGGTTTACAAAAGAACTTATGAATTAAGAGTGGCACTCGAAGAGGCGGTACGAGAGAATTTTAATTAAGTCGACCGGTCGTTAGGTTACGATATTATTATTCAGTTTTAAAAAGATGCATTTATGTACTTAAAACATTGGCCGATTTTTTGAACATTTTCTAAAATATCTTAAAGGGTACCTATGTACAGCTGGTTCCAATAAAATTGAATACGATTTAAAACTTATTTTTATTATTTCGGGCAGTATATTCTATGATACCAGTCCCCCATTTCTCTACTCATGTCATGCTGACATTCTGAAAAATGTATTTGCCACTTTGTCAAAAACAAAATCGTTTTATTCAATGTCACAATAATCTTAACATGTCAAAATACTTGACACATAAATATACACTGCTCAAATATTTGAAAAAAATGTGTAAAGAGTCGTATTCATTTTTTTTTGGAACCAGCTGTACTTAGTGATGTTATATTTTAAATCTTAGTTTGTGTAAAATTGTAAAGAACCGTTTAATAATATATTATCTCTTTTTATAAGTTATAAATCATAAAAAATATGAATACCATGCCAACTAAGTGAAATTAGTCAAGAAAGATAAGAAATGGCTGTAACTCAGTAATTTTTCTAAAAAAAAACATATTACAGCTTATATCGCTGAAAAGCTTAAAAAATAGCGCTTTTTATGAAATCATGGTCAACTATGGTTTCCATTTAAAAAAGACATATGTTTGTGTCATAATATGTCAAAAATGGCAAACTTTAGAAAAAATTGGAGAACTCAAACTCATTAGGGATGTGATTATCTACAACTTTTATCTGAAAACTTTGGTCTAAAATTTTTAAAATAGCCAAGATTTGTTTTTTTCAAAATATCTAGTAAGCCATGAATTTTTTCAAAAATCTGAATCGCGCCATATTTATGACCCCACAAAACTGCCATTCTTTAACACTCTATCTTCAGTAGTTTCCGAGACACACATAGAGAACATCGTAGGAAACTCGCCCTGTATATTAGAATATAAACAATTACATTTATTAATTTGATTAATATACTACATATTATAATTTTCAACACAAATCAAAATTAGACTGAAAATATAAAACTCATTTTAGTTACTATTTATCGAACAAGACGTTTGTATGACGGAAATGTATTTTTTACTTTATAAAAAAATATGACTGTCAGGTGCTTTATAAAAGTGAATAAACAAGATAAATAGAAAAGCGATTGAAGGCATCGGAAAGGTAATTTTAACTACCAATAAACCGTTAAGTTAGTTAATTACTTGACGATAACGCAGCCATAAAATCTTTATACCAAACATAATGGCGATATATAATAAATCCTAATAAAATAAAAGATAAATATAATTTTAGTAGTTTAAAACAGATGGTGTAATTAAGAGGCACATTTAGATCTTGTTTAGATCGCGCCTCAATAATTGTGTATATTTTATAATTCGATCATAATAGCTAGTGTCAGTGCTTCATTCAGAACGTTGAAATTAGTGGAATAAATTACTGATTTCAATTATCACACAAGGGCGAATACAACATTATACATATTATGGTAGCTGCTGTCTTTACATTATGTTTTATCTATCCAAAAAAATCCTTATGGGTTTTTCGCCACTGCACTGCAAGAAAAATCTACAAAATAAAATAGTTATTTTTTGTAAACACTTCTGCGTTAAACCTAAACGGACGCTGCTTGTCAGAAGTTTTGTTTACAGTAATAAAAATTTGCCTAACAAAGAAAAAAGTGCTTAACGTTTCGGAAAGTTTTCTCTTTCCGTCGTCGGAAGCAAAAAAATATAAAGAAACAAGAAAAAAAAACTATTTAAAATATTTAAATTGAACTATTCGAGAACACTTTACTTTTTAAAACAGATACGTCTACAAGAAATCGTTGACGTTCTGTTAAAAAGACATTATATTAAGTTAAACTTCAAAATTAACAATTACTACCTGATAATTACTTAATAAGGTAAAACCAAAAAGCCCAAACTTTCTGTATGATTATTTTTAAATTTCACGTATGTTATGTTTATTTATGTAATCTTCTTTAAAATCAAAGAAGCGATTGCCATACATTACTAACATCTACAGATGCATGAGCAATACATTTATTTTTATTAGATTGAATTAAAAAAGCCTCTTTTATTTTTCTTTTAGAGGCTATCGCTTCTTTCATTATAATTTTGGCGTTATTAAAATTTATTCTGTGCCCTGTGTCCCATAAATGCTGACAAATCTTAGATTTGTGAAAATCTCCCTTTCTTAAATAATCTTTATGTTCTTTAATTCTAACATTTTAAGGGTCTAGATTAAAAAATAATTAAAAATAATCATACAGAAAGTTTGGGCTTTTTGGTTTTACCTTATTAAGTAATTATCAGGTAGTAATTGTTAATTTTGAAGTTTAACTTAATATAATGTCATTTTAACAGAACGTCAACGATTTCTTGTAGACGTATCTGTTTTAAAAAGTAAAGTGTTCCCGAATAGTTCAATTTAAATATTTTAAATAGTTTTTTTCTTGGTTTTTTATATTTATTTGCTTCCGACGACGGAAAGAGAAAACTTTCCGAAACGTTAAGCATTTTTTTCTTTGTTAGGCAAATTTTTATTACTCTAAACACAACTTCTGACAAGCAGCGTCCGTTTAGGTTTAACGCAGAAGTGTTTACAAAAAATAACTATTTTATTTTGTAGATTTTTCTTGCAGTGCAGTGGCGAAAAACCCATAAGGATTTTTTTTTGGATAGATGAATCCGCCACATAGGTATAGACATTTTTTATTATGTTTTATATAAACATCTTACTTGTTAGAGGTTTACTTGTTTGATAAATGTTTAAATATACAAGTGATATGTACATCTGTGTTCTTCTACTGTTCAAAACCGCTAGGAAAGTCCGTATGCTAATAATGCTATATTTCCAAATAATGCTAATTCATGTAAAAACAAAAAATTGTATAAACAAATAATAATCTATACTAATATATAAAATCCTTAAGTGACTGGCTCACTGATTAATCACGATCCTGCTCAAACCACTCAACGTAAGAAGCTCAATTTTGGCATACAGGTTGATTCTAGGGTGTAGAGGTTCGATAAGAAGGGATTTTTCGAAATTCCAGTTCCAAGGGGCTGAAACCACCCCTCAAATATTACAATATTTTTTATTTAAAAAACGGTCAAGTTTCTGGAAAAAAACGCTTAAACACGTATATATATATAGTCTTTCGGGAAAATGCTTGGACACGTATAATTTATTTTGTTTTTTTACATATTTCGAAATTTTTTAAAAAATCATACAGGGTGTTCCAAAAAGTTGGGTAGGTAATTGATTAACCACGATTCTGCTCCAGTTTGTATGTTAATTCAAATTCTTGCTTTGCTTTATTATATCACCATTACAAATGATTAATTCGACGCGAACGAAGTCGCGGGTACATGCTAGTCTAAAAATAATCCAAATGAATTCTTACAATCGTTCGAATGAATAAAAAGTAACCCAAAATTTGACGGTTCTATTAAAATTTTAAATATTATGCTAAAACCCAAAATTTATTTTTTATCGCTTTTAAAACGTCCACCGTTATGATAATCGAACGTCCTTCCGAAATACGCGTATTTCCGAAAGAAGCTCCTATTTTACGTTCAACTGAAACATTATTCAAAGTCTATGTAAAATGTATGCGGATTTATGCGGACGTCGAGTATATTTTTTGCAGAGCGACTGACAGCCAAGGTTAGAGCGATGCAAATGTTTACAATTGTTATTGTGGTGTTCACATGTTTAGGTACCTTTAATGAGCCTGTTTTAAATGAGACTATTAAATTATGGGATGCGACCGGCGGTTAAAAAAGAAATAAATATTGTTAAACTATGTAGGCGCAACATAAGTTAATAAATATTTTTGTATTGTTATTCTATATTCTATATTCTAAATATGACACCTTAAATAAAACAACTAAAAGAGAAATAAGAAAAGATCTAAGGGAATATAAGAGAAATCAAATTTTGGAAACAATTGAAAACAATAGAAGCATGAAAGTGTTAAGACGCAAGCAAATGCGCGGAAAACAAAAAATAATAAAGATAAGAAACACACATGGCATTATAACAACAGACAAACATGAAATTAGAAATGAAATACACAAATTCTACGAACAACTTTATCAGTCTGTTATACCAAACAAAGATAGAGTACAAAAACACATCACAAACGTAGGATCAGAAGATATGCCAGAAATATCAACCACAGAAATTAAATACGCACTTCAACAAATAAAAAATGGTAAAAGCCCAGGAGAAGATCGTATTACACCTGAAATGCTGAAGATGGGCGGAAAACCATTAGTGGATGCCGTGGAAGTATTGTTAAATAAATGTCTCATGAAGGGTAGAATCCCGGACGCATGGAAAAACCCAGAAGTTGTGCTATTATACAAAAAAGGAGATTTTACAAATATAGAGAATTATAGACCAATAAGCCTTCTCTCGCATCTATACAAGCTCTTCACTAGGATTATCAACAACCGACTGTCTACGAAACTAGATTCCTATCAGCCAATAAACAGGTAGGCTTTCGAAAAGGTTTTAGTACTATCGATCATCTACAAACAATTAAAACAGTCATTGAAAAAACAACAGAATACAATATACCTCTACATTTGGCCTTTATAGACTACCAAAAAGCCTTTGACAGCATCGAAACCTGGTCATTTCTAGCTGCAATGGAGGACGCGAGAATTGATTCCAGATATTATTCCATTATTAAAAATATCTATGATAGGCAACCTTCCAAGTTAAATTAGATGATGACCTCAAAACAGAAAAAATACTACTCGGCAAGGGCGTGAGACAAGGAGATACCATCTCTCCCAAGTTATTTACACTGGCACTGGAAAATGTCTTCAAGAAATTAGAATGGGAAAATAGAGGTCTAAACATCGATGGGGTACACCTTAGCCATCTGAGGTTCGCAGACGATATTGTCTTGCTGAGCACCGACATTCAAGAACTAAACACCATGCTAAATGAGCTAAATGACCAATCCCAGAAAATTGGCCTTAAAATGAACTTGAAGAAGACCAAGATAATGAGCAACAATATCCATAACATTACCGTTGACAACGTTATTATTGAAAACGTAGACCATTATATATATTTAGGTCATAAAATCAAGCTGGGCAAGGAAAACCAAAATACGGAGATCAAACGCAGGATCCATTTGGCATGGGTAGCATTTGGAAATATGAGCAATATTTTCAAGGATAAAAAGGTGCCCATGAACCTAAAGAAAAAGGCTTACGACAGCTGCATTCTACCTGTGCTTACGTATGGCTTAGAGACTATGGCAATTACCCGAAAAACAGCAGAACAACTACGAGTAGCACAAAGAGCCATGGAAAGAATCATGTTGGGAGTCACCATTAGGGAAAAATACGGAATACCCACATACGTCAAAAAACAAAATTAATAGATGTCGTTAAAAGAGTGGCAAGTCTGAAGTGGCAATGGATAGGACATGTGGCAAGACAGGATCCAGACCGATGGCCCCAAAAAGTAATCCTATGGAGACCTAGGGGAACAAGAAGTGTGGACCGACCAAAAAAGAGATGGTTCGATGACGTCAGGGCAGTGGCGGGAAGACAATGGCTAGAGATCGCGAAGCATGGAAAAACCTAGAAGAGGCCTATATCCAACACTGGATGGAAAGAAAGAAAGAAAGAAGGCTGAGAAACAAAGAAAGAAGGCTGTTTTCAATTCCGCTATTAGTGCAGATATTATTTTGGCATTTGCTTTTGTCTAATTTAAATTTATGGCAACACAAGATAGCGGTGACTGATATTTGAAAACCGATATTTTTTTTCTGTTTTGTTGGTTTTAGTAATTTGATAGTTTAGTTAAATTATATTTATACTAGCGAATAATCATTTGTAATGGTGATGATAAAGCAAAGCAAGAATTTCCAGTAACATACAAACTGGATAAAATTTTCTCACATTTATGTCAGCATGAGAAAAAAACAATCGAGAAACCCCTCCTTATCGAACCTCTATACCCCACAGTCAATCAATTGGCCAAAAATCCGCTTTAAACGTCAAGCAATTTAAGCAGAATCATGATTACTCAATGGTCATATTTTATGAAACACCCTGTATAAATTTTTAAAAAATCTTAAAATATGTAAAACAACAAAATAAAATATACGTGTTTAAGAGTTTTTCCGAAAAACTCACCGGTTTTTAAATAAAAAATATTCTAATATTTGAGGGGTGGTTTCACCCCCTTAGAATTCGTGTTTCGGAAAATCCCTTCTTATCGAACCTCTACACCCTAAAGTCAATCCGTTTTCCAAAAATCAGCTTTTTACGTCAAGCGGTTTAAGCAGGATCGTGATTAATCAATGACCAGATTTTTCGAAACACCCTGTATGCGTTTTTAAAAAATCTTAAAATATGTAAAAAAACAAAATAAAATATAAGTGTTTAAGCCTTTTTTCGGAAACTTGACCGTTTTTTAAATAAAAAATATTGTACTATTTGAGGGGTGGTTTAACCCTCTTGGAACTGGAATTTCGAAAAATCCCTTCTTATAGAACCTCTACACCCTAGAATCAACCTGTATGCCAAAATTGAGCTTCTTACGTTGAGTGGTTTGAGCAGGATCGTGATTAATCAGTATGTCAGTCACTCAAGGATTTTATATATTAGTATAGATTCCAAACAGTGAGCAAGTTCTTAAAATGATAATTTTAGATTCCCTCCTGTATTATTTAAGATAAGTAAATTAGAAGAACAATTTCATTATTATTGTATTCATGATTTTCCGATAAGAACATTAAGTTAATTATTAATAGAAAATAAATGGTATTTTAAATTATATTTATTATATCCCTAAATATTGTTTTGAAAGTGACGGAGTTCTTGAACCTTACAATACATTTTTTTTTATTTTAGTTTTCTTGGGTATTAGCACAGGTATTAGGTTCTGGTTTCTTCTTTTCTCTAAATTAAGTCACAGGCCAAATAAGGGGGAAAGCTACTTTTTTTTCGTGGTCTTTAATGTTCAAAAAACAAACGTTTCGGCCAAAAATCGCTTCGTTGATTTTAAGGAACATAACATAAATAAATAATATAACATACGTAAAAATTAAAATCTATAATTAAAAAATAATCATATAGAAAGTTGTCATGTCTGTACAAAAAATAACTTTTAATTTATTTTGTAGATTTTCTTACTGTGGCGAAATAACCATAAGACTTTTTTGAATAAAAAAAATAATAATATCACAATTAAAAGATATTAATTAAAACAAAAATAAAAAGCAACATTTAAAATAAAAAATAACATTTAAAACTTCTCAAACTGATGCCCGAAAATAAGCCTCGTTTTTGATTCATACCTATGTACATTCCGTATTGATTATTATTGCCGATTTTTTAAAACCTGTTTTCTTAAGTCGCTTCATTATGATTCGATTACAACATATGTCGTCAAATTATCTCAATTTATCCGGCACGAAAATTCACTCGCATTAACAACAACTTTCTCTTCAAGGATTTAAAATCACTGTTCGAAAAATTCCTGAAATCAATCATTCGCATTAGCATACGTTCCGACAAAAATATCTTGGCTTTCTCACTTTCAACCTTTTCAGGTGATTATTTTTTCTCTAATAAATATACGCATACTAATAATTCTCGTTCTATAATGTCTCGTAGATATTTATACGCGCATTACAGTTTTCTTAACGATAGTATTGCGACCTTAACCGCAAATGTCAATCACATGTTCAGCAATGCGCTTTTCAGCTTGTGGTAATAATATTAACCTGTATTTTATGTTTTACTTACACAAAAAGCAGTTTAGTTGCAGCGGAAAACATACCTGAAACAAAATAAAAATAGTTAATAGGTTTTAAACAAACTAATTTTATTTTTAAGGCCATAATAAAAGTATACGCCCTCATAACTAATAATTCAACGCAATATGGTTAACATGGTTATAATAGATAAATCTTTTTTATTTATATAATACAGGGTGAGTCTTAAGTAAGTGCAAATATTTTTAGGGCTGGCAGATCTCGATAAAAGAAACATTTCTTCTCTGTGCCGTTTTTCAAACAAGTCCAAAATAACCGAGACATTTTATTTTGAAAATTTCCAAAAAGTAGGTATGTTTTTTGTTTAAATTTTGAGTACCACTGAATCTTTTCTGAGTTTTCTTACACATACACATATGATATTGGTCTTACTCAATAGAAGAAGTATCGCACACTTGATGACAATATCACCGAATAGAAAGATGGAAAGTTTAAATAATAACGACAACAGAAAGAATTTATAACGCAAATCTATTTCATAATCTGCAGAGAAACAGGAATGTCCTGCTAAATAGAATATTTATTTCAGAAGTACCAAACCATAGACTTAAAATAAAATATAGACTGAGCATCTCGTTCATAAATAGCTGGAACATGCGGTCAGACAATGTCTTGTTATTGTTTTAGGTTATAACGAGAGCGACATGAGCGATAGATAGGTTGTCTCTGTCATAACGGTCGTTTTCTGACGACTCTGACGAGAAACGCAACACTGTCTTTCGTTTCTCAAGTACACCTGAACTTTGCCTCAACTCTCCGTATCATAGCCGGGTATTTTTTTTATTTTAACGAAGCTATAATTAAATTAAAAATATATTGTATTTAAACTTTTTTATATTTTATTAAGATTTAGGACAGGTTTTTTAAATAAAAGTTTAGAAAAAACGTCTTAGAGTCCAAAAAGGATAAAAATAATAAAATACACGTTATAGAAGAAATTTTATAATCGAAATTACGTAATTTTTGAAATTAATAATAAATTATTAATTTTAGTCAAACATTTGCAACCCCTAATATTAATCAAAACAGGATCTATTCCACAGATATAATAGAATCGGCGACAGGGAGAGAAAAAATTACATTTTACTAAAATATTATCTAAATAAGCGCCTTTCTACAACAACGCCACTGACTCCCAATGGGTAAATTGAGAGTTGCCTACCAGTCGAAAGTCGTTTCAAGACTTAAATGGATTATTTAAATCAAATTTCTTGCAAATTTGGCACTGGCGAACCATATTTTATAGTTCGTGAACAGAAAAAGTCGATAAAATAAACACTTAAGGACTACATGCTAAGAAAATCCGCTAATACAGCTGGGGACATAGCGGCAACAAAGCTTTACCGCACACGTGCGACGCGTACTACAAGGTAATAAATGAATGAATAGGCTCCCTCGCCTCTAATCGGTGTTGTCATATTGTAAAGAACTTATCCTTTTTAAACAGTATCCGACTTATAATTTAGTAGTATAAGGACTATTTAATACATCTATGGAATATTAAAACCTACTTTATTAAACTGTAGTATTAATATCTCAATATATGTGTATAACAAGAAAAAAAAATATTAATAATATTAAAGACGTGACAACATAGGCTGGATGAGGAAGGCTCGGTCGACTGTACCCAAAAGTAAACATGTGTACAAAAAAGATTGTTTGACCGCGTTGAGATGTAAATAGTGTAGTCTATATTTTATTTTAAGTCTATGTACCAAACTGTATCTAACAATTATTTATAAAGATTATTATTAATTATGCACGAAATAGTTCTAGGTGAAATTTTACAATATCTTTCTATAAATAAACAAGAATCAGACATCAGTGCTACAACATATTAAGGTGTTTGTTTAATATAGTAGCCAAAATTTAGAGGGTGATTCTTTGAGTGATTTTAAGACAAAAATTTTAAAAAATATAGCTCCACAGATGCGTTCTTTTCAATATACAGGGCGTAAAACCTAAGGTGTGAAAATAAACTGTTTTAATTTGTCAATAATTTAATAATTTTCAATTTAATTTATTTTTTTTCAGTCGATATTGTTGATTCTGTGCTGTGAAATTGATGGTTGGGTTGGGTTGGTTGGTTTTTGTGTTCATAGCCAATGTTTTTGATAAAAAAAAATATATGCGCTCTTTTCATTTATTTTCGCAAAGCAACTAAAAATATAACTTTTCTGCTTTTCGAGGTTTTTCATATCTCAGATAGAGAAATTAATTCTATTGTGTGTCCCTGAAGCAACATACCTAATATACCCGACATAACCTGTTCATTTGATATGAAACGTCATAATATACCAGCGTGTTTCAAACGCAACCAATATTCTACAGATATAATATGTTTGTTTTTATTGTTATTTTGAGTATTTTATTTAACTTATACAGGGTGTTTCAAAACAAATGCGAAAAATTTTAGGGGGTGATTCCTTGTTCAAAATAAAGGGTAGTTTGCTTTATAAACGTTGGGTCAAAAGTCAACCATTAGGGAGATATCGCGGTACAAAGATGGCGGAAAAATAATGTTTTTATTTTTTATCTTGAAAACGAAAAGAGATAGACTAATGAAATTTTATGGAAGCATTACTGTTATGAAAACACACTTTCAGGTAATTTTTTTAGTTTTTTAAAATGAGTGGAAGGGGTTGAAATAAACTACCCCTATCATTCTTGTTAATAATATAAAAATAATATTAATATAAATAATTTTTTTTAATTTCACTTATTTTATATTTGCTGTTTTAAGATAATTTAAGAATTGGACTGGTTTATACTATAAGAATTACTCTGATTTTTGTAAATTTTAGGTGAGATATTTTTATAACAAACATAAAACCGAATTATATTTGTTGTTTTTTCAGAACATTGGATAATTTCTCCATATAATCAGGCATTATAATGAAATTTAATTTGCTAAGAAAACAATTTTAAATTTTAATAATAATAGCTCCCGCGTAAAGTATGCTTTTAACGACTCGAGAGTAGCCACGGTACAACTTGCCATACTACTACACTTCAACCGCCTATTATCACCTCAGAATTGTGAATCTCATTTAAAGCTGAGTCAACCTAGATACGATTTATACAAACAATTTTTAATAAATTAAAAAGTGCAGGGTTCGAGCCCACAACCTTTAGATTGATAGACGAAAGACGCCACCTAGCACAATCAATTTCAAATCTTAAACATTTAAAAATCAAAATATATGGAAGAGCAAAACATAATTATTTAATAATTATATTTATTTATTTAATAATTATGATTTTTGGCGATTTTGAAATATCAACGTCATGACTTGCCCAATGGGTCATATTTTAACATAGCGAATTTGCGCATCTCAATATTGTACCTTTTTCATTTTATATTCGTTTAAAAATTTGCCCCATCTCAAATACTGCAATTCTTCGTTATGACGAAGAGACGTATGTTGAGGTAGGGCTCTTTGTTATATCAATTATTGTTATACCAATTGTTATACTACAAGAAAGATGGAATTTGAGATAGGTCCTTTTGTTTTAAGTTATGAAAATGCATGGCGAGAGAAAATCACACCATTCTACCTAATTATTTTCTGACGGTTGCTTGGGACAAAATAAAACTTCTATCATGGCAGCAGCTCCCTTTTACAGTGTGATTTTGGAGTCTGTTTTTTTTTGCCAAAAACCATTGTTAGAATGAGCTAGACTCTGCACATAGCTGTATCGGGTATGCAAAAGATTGTCCGAGAATAAATGGCCGAATTAAAGGACATTTTTGATCAAAAGCAAAACAAAGAAACGAAAATTACCCTAATGGAAAATTTCCCGAAATCATAATTTCTCTAAGAACATTTTAGCGAACCAAAAACTTGCCCGAAAAATACAATAATTTTCATCTCATTATCATCGTCAGGCTATTGGCATTGTCATCCCTACCAATTTTTGGAAAATTTAATTTATTGTGCCTATCATCATCCAGCATAAACACGTAGAATGGAAGTCGAATTTGTTATCATTGAACAGGGAAAACAGAAACTGTTACTCCACAGTTATTTGTATAAAAAAACGAATGATATTTTGTTTTTGTTTAGTTTGGTTTTTATTAAATGAACCGTGAGTTTAAATGCCCTATAAGGCCTGTATTAATGCCTTCAATTAACTAAATAATTAAAATTAACTAAAAATATATTAGTTAAAAAACTGCATTTGTGTATAAAAACAATATTATTAAAATAAACTAGATAAGAGTATTTTAATTGATTATTGTCTTTGCTTCTGGAATGAAAATTGTCTTTGTTTTCAGTTGATCTAGTCCAGCGCGAATAAAAGTATTTAAAAATATTTGTTTCTGATTTTTTGGTGATTTTCAGATTTTTTCTTGTATGTATGTATTGTATTTTCTTGTAAGTATTCCATAATGTAAATATTGTATTTTTTTTTCTTATTAAGCACACTTTACCGTCATTTTTAAATTTATTTTACATGGGCGTATGTATACTATTCGTTCGGAAATAAATTAAATACTATTATAACAAAAAGGCATATCTCTATTAAACAACTAAAAATAAATTATTTATTAGAATTTACGCTCAATTTATCTTCAGAGCATTTCCTCAATGTCTCCGTTTAAGTGCTAATACAAAAACACTATTAAAAAATTAAAGATTTTACATTTATTGGCCAAATTAAGTAAATGATTTTCTTTAAATTGCTTTCCTGAAAAGTAGCAAAAATCGAGATACGCCTTTTCGTCATAAAGCCGACGAAATCCGTTAGCACTGGAACTCAAAGCCTTTAGGAAATTCACAAATGTTCACGTATGTGTCTCAAAGTATATTGAGTACACAAAAGTAATGAATCCGACAATTATACCTAACTAGCATGTACCCGCGACTTCGTTCGCGTCGAATTAATCATTTGTAATGGTGATATGATAAAGCTAAGCAAGAATTTTCATTAACATACAAACTTGAGCAGAATCGTGGTTAATCAATTGCCCAACTTTTTGGAACACCCTGTATGATTTTTTAAAAAATTTCAAAATATGTAAAAAACAAAATAAATTATACGTGTCCAAGCATTTTCCCGAAAGACTAACCGTTTTTTAAATAACAAATATTGCAATATCTGAGGGGCGTTTTCACCCTCTTGGAATTTGAGATTCAAGAAACCCTTCCTTATCGAACCTCTACACTCCACAGTCAATCCGTTTGCCAAAATCAGCATTAAACGTCAAGCAGCTTAAGCAGAATCGTGATTACTCAATGGTCATATTTTATGAAACACCCTGTATAAATTTTTAAAAAATCTTAAAATATGTAAAACAACAAAATAAAATATACGTGTTTAAGAATTTTTCCGAAAAACTCACCGGATTTTAAATAAAAATATTCTAATATTTGAGGGGTGGTTTCACCCCCTTAGAATTCGAGTTTCGAAAAATACCTTCTTATCGAACCTCTACACCCTAAAGTCAATCCGTTTTCCAAAAATTAGCTTTTTACGTCAAGCGCTTTAAGCAGCATCGTGATTAATCAATGACCAGATTTTTTGAAACACTGTATACATTTTAAAAAGTCTTAAAATATGTAAAAAACAAAATAAAATATACGTGTTCAAGCGTTTTTCGGAAACTTGATCGTTTTTAAATAAAAAATATGGTAATACTTGAGAGGTGGTTTCACCCTCTTGGAACTGGGATTTCGAAAAATCCCTTCTTATCGAACCACTACACCCTAGAATCAACCTGTATGCCATAATTGAGCTTCTTACTTTGAGTGGTTTGAGCAGGATCGTGATTAATCAGTGAGTCACTTAAGAATTTTATATATTAGTATAGATTATTTGAGGGGCGTTTTCACCCTCTTGGAATTTGAGATTCGAGAAACCCCTCCTTATCGAACCTCTACACCACATAGTCAATCCGTTTGCCAAAAATCAGCTTTAAACGTCAAGCAGTTTGAGCAGAATCGTGATTACTCAATGGCTATATTTTATGAAACACCCTGTATAAATTTTTAAAAATCTTAAAATATGTAAAGAACAAAATAAAATATACGTGTTTAAGAGTTTTCCGAAAAACTCACCGGTTTTTAAATAAAAATATTCTAATATTTAAGGGGTTGTTTCACCCCTTAGAATTCGAGTTTCGAAAAATCCCTTCTTATCGAACCTCTACACCCTAAAGTCAATCCGTTTTCCAAAAATCAGCTTTTTATGTCAAGCGCTTTAAGCAGGATCGTGATTAATCTATCATCAGATTTTCAGAAACACCCTGTATACATTTTTAAAAATCTTAAAATATGTAAAGAAAGAAAATAAAATATACGTGTTTAAGCGTTTTTCGGAAACTTAACCGTTTTTTAAATAAAAATATTCTAATATTTGAGGGGTGGTTTCACACCCTTAGAATTCGAGTTTCGGAAAATCCCTTCTTATCGAACCTCTACACCCTAAAGTCAATCCGTTTTCAAGAATCATCTTTTTACGTCAAGCATTTTAAAGCAGGATCGTGATTAATCAATGACCAGATTTTCAAAAACACCCTGTATATATTTTTAAAAATCTTAAAATATGTAAAAAACGAAAATAAAATATACGTGTTTAAGCGTTTTTCCGGAAACTTGACCGTTTTTAAATAAAAATATTGTAATATTCCACCCCTTTTTTACCCCCTTAGGGGATGAATTTAAAAAATCCTTTCTTATCTTACGTAAACATCATAAAAGGAACCCCTGTGCAAAATTTCAGCTTTCTAGGGTCAAGGGTTTGGTCTGGGCGTTGATGAGTCAGTATCAGTCAGGACAGTCAGATTTATATATATAGATTTAACTAAATTGCCCAACCATGTAATAAATGGTGTATCCAAGAGGCTGCATTTTCCCTACAACACAAATCATTTAACCCAAGATGCATATTATTATATCCAAGCTAACTTGGAAATATTGACAGTCACTTAAGTAATTGGTCTGGTTTGGTTGTGAGCAATTAATCCACCAGATCTGACTAAAACAGGAACTAATGCCTGTTTTCTAGACCAAAAGATTCCGTTTTTTAGTCCTTTTGCTATGAGTTGATTATATTTTGTAATGGCATTTTATAGGAATCAAACAGTTTCAACAGAATCAATCTCCTAAAAACTAAAGTGTTCTCTGAATTTAAATTAATTTGTTTTTTTTTGCTTCGACAACGGGAGAAGATACATCTCCTGCAACGTTTTTTATCGGTTAGGCAAATTTGTTTACTAGTAAAAAGCCACTGACAAGCTGGTTTCCGTTTGGATTAAACCCCAATCGTGTTTACAAAAAATAACCTTTTTATTTTGTAGATTTTTCTTCCAATGGTGAAAACCCCGTATTTTTTTCTAGAAATAATGAACCCGCTACAAAGGTATATACATTAATAACAGATTTCTTGGTTCTATTTAAATGTTTGTCCAAAATGTCACACCTATAAATTAATCGTTCCGGACATTTACACTTTTATCTTTAGCAGCCTAAAAATATCATGAATTGTGCAATTATTACTTCACAAAATTAGCACCTAACTAGCGCTCTTCGATTCGAAAATCGATAACTTTCTCCTCCGCTAGAATTGGTTATTAATTATTTCTCAGTAATATTCAAATGGCATTTCAAAACTATCACAAAAGTAAGTTTGGGCAGCAGCGTGCCTTTCTTTATCAACAATTTAACAAATCATTTATCATTTAAGAAAGTTCATTTTATTTATACCCTTAGACGTTTTCTCATCTGCATACTTAATATTATGTTTAATTCGTTCCCCTGGTGGCAAAACAGAAAAAATGATCTAGTGAATATTTATGAAGTTATTGTCAGAATTTAATTTATAATGTTGAGAACTTCAACATTTAATAACTTTATTTTTATCATAAACAACTACTAACTAAGGTTTGTTCTGGTATAAATAATGTCAATTTTCAACATACCACACGATTGAAAAAAAACGGCGTCAGAGATGACATATTCGTAACATTTTTTAATTAATGAATTATTAGTCCAAAAACAACAAGATAATTTGGACATAATGTGATGTGACATCTGTGATTAGCAGCAAAGCAAAACATTACAATTTACATATATGTAGAGTATAGAGTAAGATGGATGTTGAAAACTAATCAAAGAAAAAAGTTGTTCAACGTACGATTGAAAAAAACGGCGTCCACCGGGTGCGTCTCAAAACCTATAACTTTTTTATTTTCTTAGATAAAAAATCGAGATTTGGTGTATTAGTATATGACATAAATTAGGATTGATTCACGTATTCAATTGTTTTGGTCACTTCCTGTTTCACCGGAAATGACTACAACTTTTGATTTCTAAATAACATCCTCGGTATATTTTTTTACTTTATTCGATAGAAAATGACATTCTGAAAGAATGACATATCATATGTCAACTTTTACCATACTCGCTTAATAAAAAATCATATTATAAACTTCAATCTAGAAAAATAGATTTGAACGTCTAATGTTTTTAGTGTCTTGTCCAGGCCGGTTAAAAAATGCCTAAATCGTATTTTTAATCATATCTCTATTTTTTAAATGAAACTCGGGTGGCACATTAGCATATTTGGAAAAAGCATTTTATACAAATAATTTGATACTACACACTTGGTATTTCGAGGCAAATTTTTGTTACGAACCGCAAGTTAGAATTCTAAATAAATCATATACGAAAATTTCAAAACTTAACATACATGATATGTCATTCTATTCAGAGTGTTATTTTCTATCGAATAAAGTAAGAAAATACCGAGGGTACCTTTTAAAAATCAAAAGTTGTTGTCATTTCCGGTGAAACAGGAAGTGACCAAAAACAATTGCATACGTCAATCAATCCCATAGATTTAGTAAGAACAGATATCACATTAGACATTTTAACCCGATCAAACAATCGGAGGTTGACTACGTACTGTAAAAATCAACTGAGATAGAGAAGGCGACATTGCCGCATCTCAAATTTGCGCCTCAGTTTGATGATCTCCTCAGTTTGATTTGCAGAAAAGGTGACTTTAAAACCTTCACCGGATATCAATAAATCTCAATTTCTTAATTAAATTAATAGTTTATTTTTAAAGAAGCATGCGTAATAATATGTTATTAACCAGAAGATATATGCGTTACTATTAAAGGACATGTTTACTGTTTAATGTGCTGAAACGTCTAGAACTATTGGCAACGTCGCTGCTAGTCTTCCAGAATGAAATGAGCCGTCCGTCCCACCACCCCTCGCGACGGCCCTTGGTCCGTTATAGCGTACTACGTTTAGCTTGCGGTGTGTTTGAAGTCGGAATCAAGACGAAAGTGAACTTTCAGTGTTTTTCGGTGGTTTTTGTTTTTGTTTAACGTACTTTTGAATCTGCGAATTCAGTATGGTACGACAGTGTCAAGTGTGTGGAAAAATAAGCTCAAATTACCCGAATTTGTCTTTTCACAGGTGGGTATTGTTTTCGTCATTGTACATAGGCGTCCCACAAGGGAGCCTCTCACAATCAAAATAATTTCTAATTATATTTGTAATAATTAATCTATTAAAACAAGAACGTAGTAGCCAGTAATTGAATTATAATTCGTCCCAATGACTGTTGTAGATCATAACAAATTTGAATATAAACGTTGCATTTGAAATTTTATTATAAGCCAGAAAGTGACATTTTTTTCTTAAAATTGCGTCATTTCTGGTCATTATATACGATATTCTAAAGGAATTTTGCTCAACAAATAAACAAAGGTGTTACCCGACCTTTTTTACATTTTATTGCTTTATTATATCTGCCCCTTCGGCCTTGTTTAGACAAGTCTGTTGAACTTAATGCAGAGAATAAGCATATATGTAGGGGTTAGGCCTTAATAATTTTTTGCTTCTTGTATTTTGTTTATTTATACATACCCTACCAAGCCTTGAGCTCCATCTACGGTAACGTAGATGAAGCAAACGTAATTCATTATTATGCGACAGAAATCCCATACTGTAGCACACATGTTTGATACTTTTAATGAATCAATTTTCAATTTTCTCATTAAATATTGATTTTAGGTATAGGAAGTTATTAATAATACAAGATTAAACAACTATTACACAGTACTTGGCAGGAAGCTATCGATTGCGAACTAAATCGTTACTAATTACTAATTATGAAGTTCTTTTTAAGATCAAAAATGGTAAAACTAAAACCTAAACTGTCATTTCAGATTAAACGGGAAGTTCTAAATAATGTTGCCTATTCTAAACAAGAAAAATTTATTTATAAGTTTTATAACATCTCTAATTAAATTTGGACGCAAAGAAGATTTCTGTTTGCTGTAGGTAATTTTCTCAGGGAAAATACGAAAATAAAAATGACTTTTTAAGTCAAAAGGACAAGTTATTCCAAAAAAGGACTGTCCTTTTCAAAAAAGGACAGGTGGCAACCCTAGGTATTTCTGGAATGGAAATTTAATGGCAAATCTACAACTTTAGTTTGAAAATATGTTCCGGCCACTTATGTTTACAAAAATGTCTAAAATGTGCTTTACCATTGCCTCCATATTCTGAAAAAAAATTGAAAGAAATGTCACCAACTACAAACCTAATATAGAACTGTTTCGGAAGCCTGAGTCACCCTGTGAATATTCAAAAGTAACTGAAAGTTTATATAGAAGTAACTGAAAGTTTAAATTGAAAATCGACGTTGGAGCGATTTTCGAAAACCACCTACTAACGTTTCAACATAGGTATATGTGGGATATTAATTATATTATTATATTAGACCTTATAACAAAACTCATCTGACGAAAAAGTGTTAATATAGTATATCAATATGGAGTATAAATTTTACTAATTAATTTACTTTTACTTTACTAATTAAATGCTTTCCAAAAAACGATACGCCACTGGCCATTAGAACAATCGAAATGCTCCTAGTTGCCGGGGTCGGAAATTTTAGACTTCTCTGTCTCTTCTGTCCTAGTTTGATACATTGGAATGTTTGATACACTACCAACGAGTATTTATGAATGAGATGTTCGGTCTATCTTTATAATGTCTTTGATCAATCCTAATTCAGGTCATATTATACTAACATACCAAATATCGTTTTTTAACTGAAAAAATAAAAAAGTTATAGGGGTGGTAACGTCGATGACATTCCCAGATAATTTTACATAAAAAATGACAGCGATCTTCATCAGGTATATATATAGGTAGTACTTACTACTACTAATATTACTACTACTACTACTAATATTACTATTATAGTTTTCAGATACAAAAATATTTACCATCGACAACCTAACTATCAACAATTCCTTTCAAATAAATGAAGTTTCTAAGTTCCAACCGTAACTATGATAAAAACATACTAACAGGAAGAACTAAGCAGATTGTAGAAATTATTTTAACAATAGAATTAACATTGGATATTCTTTAAAAAGTCAGTCTGAAATAACAACAATAACAAGTGAAAGACCGGAAAGTGGAAATATGCAAATGGAAGCACTAATTGTTACATATAAATAAAAGACGCTTAAATTAATTTATATTGTATTATTTTCATTTATTTCCGGTGTAATAAATTTTAACTCGGAGAAAATACATATATATAAAGAAGGTATATTATTTATTAAAGAAATATAATAATAAAATAAGAGTAGCACCAATGCAATGGCCCTAAATGAGTAAGTTAGTAAGAAAATATACAATTCAACCTAAACAGAATAATTAACTATTATTTTTATCACAGCGTATTTATACCCAGCTTACCGATATACAGGGTCGGTATGATCTGACTTTGGGTGTCGATTTTCGTGTATATTAAGAGTACAATTCACACTCAATATGCTCAGTAGAGTACAATAAGATTTATGCACTGAACAAAGAGTGAATAACAAGTACTTTCAAATGGATCGAGGAATGAGGACAGATATAACATTCCTTCAGGATGGACTAACCTGGTACACAGACGGGCCAAAGACCGCTGAAGGAACAGGACCTGGAGTATTTGGGGAAGGACCAAGGGTAAGCTTATCCTTTTCTTTGGGTAAATACTCAACCGTATTCCAGACAGAAATCTTCGGCATTCTACAGTGTGCGAGAGAAAAAAATAGAAGAGCTTATTCAGGTAAGCTCATCAATATTTGCTCAGATAGTCAGGCGGCACTTGGGGCGCTTATGAGCCCAAAGGTATCGTCGAGACTCGTCTGGGAATACCTAGGTGAACTGGGAGCTCTGGCACGAAGGGACAGAATTAAATTATTCTGGATGCCGGGCCACAGCGGCATCCAAGACGACGAAAAAGCCAATGAGCTAGCTAGGCAAGGATCATCAGCATCCTATCTTGGTCCAGAGCCAATACTGGAAATACCCAAATGTATGGCCCGTAGCGCACTAAAGCTCTCGATCAGGGAAAAGTAGAATGTACTGGAGAAACAGAGAGGAGCACAGGCACAGCAAGGCTTTAATCAAGGACCTAGCTCTAAAACCGCAAAAGAACTGCTAATGCCTAGCAGGAATAAAGTGCACTGATAAAAAAGATAGACTTGAACTAAAGTCGTCATCGTTCTTGAAAAAAAAAATTAGTGGCAAGAGAATTTATTTTAGCGTAAAAGAAAATATTTTGCCTGAAGAAAAACTCTCTTAACTCAAGCAAACTGGTTCTCTTGAAAAATTCGAAAATTTCTCTTGAATCTATTTTCATTCAACCAAGTGCAAGTTACTTTGTTTTAAGATAATAACAAAAATACGCTAGGAAGTACTTCATTCAAGAAACATGGCCATTTTTCCAATAGCTAAATACTCTTTTGATGAAAAATAATAACGACACGCAAAGACGATGACGAAGGACGGTATATACAATCAGTCGTACGTCACATTTCATAGGTCGCACATCATAGTACGCACGGGTTTTGTTGCTTGGAATTTTCCACTTGGAATTTTTCATAATTTGATTTTTAAACGCATATCGTATAACAAATTAGTTAGTGATCGTTATTAACATGCATTTGTCATTTTTTATGGACAAATTTTAGGATATATGGATCCTTTAAAGGAGTTTCTGAAAAAATGGAAATTAGAGCACTTATTAGCTATATTTGAAGGTAAGAGACATTTACCTAATGCACCTGTTTAGATAATGCATGCGTGACTATAGATAGAATAAGAATATAGGTATATCAATTTTTTATGCAAATAATTACAAAAATTTTAGAATTTCAAGTCGTCGTATTAAAAAATTCAAAACGTGACCAAACCTTATAATTTTAATAATTTGTTTGCTTTACTTTAATTAATCGTGATGTAAAATTTTTTTGTAATTTGTAGAGTGATGAACCACCCCAAAAAATACCAAGAAGTGAAGAAGCAGAAATAACTACTATCGAGGAAAATAATATCACTTTACTTACTACAGACCAGGAAGACCTAAATTTATCAGAAAATAATATACCTCGTAATATGCCTGTATATGATATATAGACTTCTCTTAGATCAAAATAAATTTTAGTTGAGTCAATGGTATTCGCTATTGGTTTAAGAAAAGTGTCTCTTTAATCAAGAAATGTCCCTTTTCAATCAAGAATTTTTGCATGAATCAAAGAGACTATTGTTCTTGTAGCAAGAACTTCTTTGCATATTAATTTTGGGTCAAGAGTGAAATACTTTGGACAGATAGATTCTTCTATTCTCTAAAGTAATTTTTTAAAGCTTATGAAAAGATAGCTAAAGCTTTGGGCAAAGAAACGTCGTTCTTGGCCCTATTGAAAAGCGCCAATCTTTTGGGTCAAAGTGGAAAAAGAGGGATCCTTTTTTTCAGTGTAGAGGTAATATTAAATACTGTTCATTTTCAAATTGTCACCCTGTATATGAATTGGATTGATAATTTAATAAAAATAAATAAATAAATTTTGTTTAAAAAATGATCGAAACTGGCACTTTTACCGCTGCATGACATGTCAACGAGAATACAGACACAATATGTGAAAGGAGGGAAGATTTCGACAGATGACAAAAAATGACAGAAAATACAATTTATCTGTGAATCAAAATGACAGGACCAACTGTCACTGCCATGGATCCTCCCGTTCAATAAACTATAATGACTAATAGGTATGTACTTATCAAACGAGGTAAAACTAGAAAAACATTAAATTTATGATTTACGAGGTTTTGTTTGTATACATGTATGTTCTTAACATTCTTTTATGTTATGTTTCACTTTGTAATAATTTATAGATTAATTAAATATAAATAGCATTTTCTAACCCTAAATCCAGAATTAATTAATGATCAATTCGTCTCCAGCCAATAATTATTGCCACTTTCTTCAAATTTTCACACTCAATGAACCATTTTATACACGCAGGTGAATTTCGTACCATTAAAAATATATCTCACGGTACAATCGTTATAAAGAGAACTATATAATAAATAACACTTATCTAAATGTACACTGAGTTCGATACCAATGAAAAACAATTCGCGTGGGTATTTATGAACTTGTCCAGAGCAGGCACTTTCTATTTTGAATGTGATTTATTTTCGTTCAAAATAAAAATAAAATGGATGTAAGAAAGTTGAATTGCCTTGTTTTAGAAACAACTATTAACGTTGACATATTGTACAAGAGTTTTAAAGTTAATTTACAGAATTCGCAGTAAAATGGATTCGAAGAATTTTGTTTTTAAAGCAAATAGACTCTGTGAACACATCGGAAAATTAGAAAAAGTTTGTAATATAAATAATAGTTTTCAAAAATAAATATATATTTAATAAAAAAAGAAAATTGTAAATAATGCTTTCTGTATATTAATCTCAAAAGAATACTATAATGAAAAGAGTACAACTTTCAGTTGGGTATCCAAGACAAGGACCAATCAAAACTCAGTACCTGTTGAAACTTGCAAAGTCAAAAAAATATTTATAATCTTATACGTATGACAAATATAGAAAGATTTGAAACAGCAGATATAAAACATGCATTTTCTCCAATAACTAAAAATTGAGAGTTCTTCTTCTTTACGTGCTGTCTCTTTCGTGGAGGCTGGCGATCACATTGGCAAAATCTTCACGATTCTCGGCTTTCCTTATGAGTTCTTCAAAAGGTAGGTGAGTCCAATTTCTGAGTTTTCTCAACCAAGATACTCTTTTCCCTTCAATTTTACCCTTAATTATTAGTTGTAAGACGTGGTATTTTTTATTTCTCAATATATGCCCTACATATGATGTTTTTCTTATTTTTATTATATTGAGCAATTCTCTTTCTCTGTCTATTCTGTTGTAAACTTCGGTATTTGTAACATGGGCAGTCCATGGAATTTTAAGCATTCTTCGATATATCCATGTTTCGAATGATTCCGGGCGATTCATCTCTTGAACTGGCAGTATCCATATTTCTGCTCTGTATAATAGGATTGACCAAACATTACACCTGACTAGTCTAATTCTCAACTCAAGGTCCAATCTGGGGCTCTGGAAAATGTTCTGGAAACGAAAAGTTAGGAAAAAAACATATATAAAGAAAAAACTACAACATTGCACCACAGATACATTTTTGTAAACATGGTATTAGCTAAGTTATTATTCTTCCCCAACTCAGTTTACAATAGTGCCTAGTAAAAGCAAATTCTTCTTCTTCTTCTTCTTCTTTTAGAAGGCGTATCGCCTGTTTAGTTCCGGTTTCCTCCTCGTCTAAGCAACTCTTGCGAGGTTGACGGCCAACTGTCTTGCCAACGTTTAGGTGGTCGTCCAGTAGGTCTTCTGCCATGGGGTACGTTGTTGCGAATTATTATGGCCATTCTGTCGGGGCCCATTCTATTGACATGCTGGTTTCATTCTCTTCTTCTCTGCCTTATCCATCTGACAACGTCGTTTGTTTGGCACTTTTCTCTTATGTCTACATTTCTCTGTCTGTCCCTCAATGTGTATCCAGTTATCATTCTTAAGGTCTTCATTTCAGTAGTTCGTAGGATTCTCTTTGTTACTGATGTTTCAGCTCTGGTTTCCGCACCAGATGTCATCACTGGTCGTATGCAGGTTTTGTATATTCTTGACTTACATTCTGTACTCAAATGTTTGTTTTTCCATATGGGATATTTAAGATGTCCTGATATTGCGGCAGCTTTATTGGCTTGTTTCCTTACTTCTTCTTCCAGGAATCCTGAGCTTGTAATTTTGCATCCGAGGTATTCGAATGACATTATCTGATCAATAGTTTTGTTTTTTATTACCAATTTGCACCGTAGAGGCTTCTTTGTAATGGTCATGCATTTGGTCTTATTTGTGGAAATTTGCATGTTAAGTTTTTCTGCCTGTCTGTTAAAAGCTTGTAGCATTCTTTGGAGGTCGGCATAGCATAATATGTTTACTTTATGCATTCCCATTCGATATCCTAATCCAGTATTCTTGACGGTTTTTATTACTTGATCCATGATTGTGTTGAATAACAGCGGGCTGAGACTGTCGAATTGGCGAATACCAGTTGTAGTTCGAAGATGCTGCGTTAAGGTAAAGTTTGTTCTTATTTGGGTTGTTGTGTTTGTGTTTAAGTACTTGATAAGTTCTGTGAGTTCTTTCGAGACATTACTGCTTTCCAAGATGGTGATGATGTCTTTTAGTTGGACTCTATCAAAGGCCTTTGTTAAATCTATAAAACATAGATAGGCTGGAGAGTTATATTCTAAGGATTTTTCAACTAGTTGCCTGAGTATGAATAGTGTATCGGTAGTTGATCGGTTTCTTCGGAATCCTTGTTGTTCCTCACTTATTGGCACTATTGAGGAGATTTTGTCCGCAATGATCTAAGTCAGAAGTTTTAGCGAGGTGCTCAGTAATGTTATTCCTCTATAGTTTGCTTGGTCTGTTTTATCTCCCTTTTTAAAAATGGGTATTGTTATACTTTGTTTCCATTCTTCTAGTATTTTCTTATGTTGTAATATAATGTTAAACAGTTTTGTGTATTCCTCTATGCTAGCCGTGCCTGCGTTTTTTATTAGCTCGTTTGGTATTTTATCTTGATTAGGAGCTTTTCTATTTTTAAGTTTCCTTATTGTCTCTTGCGACCCTGCCCCTATTCTATAGCAACAAGCTTGAAATTAAGTGATTTTAGCATCAAATGATTTTTCAAAAGAAACGTGTACTTTATAATGTGTATTTTTTATACACTACTAATAAATGAAGTAACTAAATCGTTACTATACAGTTGTTAAGCACATACGACACGGAGTATTGTAGCTAAACGATGAGATTTTTACAAATTGTAAGTTTTGGGTTCGATGAAGGACTATTAGAGGTACAATTTAAAAATAATTTTACAAGATACAGAGTGTCCCAAATAAGTAAAAAATATCAAAGTTGTATTTTTTTAAATGGAACACCCTGTATATTATTACATTTTTAGTTTCTACGATTAAAATAAAGGTAAATTTGATAAAGGTTTATTATACTTACACCTTACCGTTTTTGAAATATTTTCAATTTTGTGAAATTGCAGGAAAAATTTTAAAGCTTCATTTCTCCAAGGGTATCAAAGTTTTTAATACTAAATATTTACTGAAGTTTATTTACTGATCAATTATTGTGTTGCAATAATAAAAATAATACCACCTTATACAGAGTGTCTAAAAATTTATTTTAAATAATTATTAGCTTCAAACGGCAATAACTTGTTTAATTTAAATAGAACATCCTGTATATTTTACGAGAATCAGATGCACAATTTAATTGTCTATCAAATTATATTATACCATTTTTTACCTATCTCTTTAAGTTTCCGTAGAAAATGCATTTTCTTGTAATTTAGAACTTATTTATCAATATACCCATGGACTATTGACATTTTTTAAAGATGTACCAAATTTTTATAGAGTACAGATACTAATATTGTCGCTATAATTCGTTTATTTCATTAAAAAAAAAACTATTTAAATATTTGTTAAAGAGGATCAATTAATATGATTCCAGCTGTGATTCCAGTATTCAAACTACATTAACTGACTGTTTGCGTTGATTAATAATAATTGCTCCAAATACTAAAAAACTGGATTTTGTATGGGCATTAGACAGTGTGATAAAAAGTAACACCTTAAAAATGATATTTCATTTTTTAATAAATGCTTATTTATAACAACAGAGACTTTAATTTGATAAGTTATTATTATATTGATTTCTGACTCAAATCCACATTTATTTATAATAATTTATTAACGAACACAATTAAGTATGTAATTAATTAGTATATGGGCGGAAATAATGGTGTTATATTTAATTAATGGTATACCCTTTTATAAAGATTTAAATAGTTTTCTTTTTGCATACAAATGGGCTAGTAATATTATCGTTTTGCTAAAAACGATAATATTACTAGGCTGTACATTTTGTACATTTGTTGCTTTAAAAACAATCTAAAATGTCAATATTCCATGGATATATTGATAAATGAGGTCTAAATTAAAAGAAAACTTGAAGGGATAGGTAAAAAATGGTATAATACAATTTGATAGACAATTTAATTGTGCATCTGATTCTCCTAAAATATACAGGGCGTTCCATTTAAATTAAAGAAGTTATTGCCGTTTGAAGCTAATAATTATTTAAAATAAATTTTTAGACACTCTGTATATGGTAGTATTATTTTTATTATTGCAACACAATAACTGATCAATAAATAAACTTCATTAAATATTTAGTATTAAAAACAGTGATACCCTTGGAGAAATGAAGCTTTAAAATTTTTACTGCAATTTCACAAAATTGAAAATATTTCAAAAACGGTAAGATTTAAGTATAATAAACCTTAATCAAATTTACCTTTATTTTAATCGTAGAAACTAAAAATGTAATAATATACAGGGTGTTCCATTTAAAAAATACAACTTTGATATTTTTTATTTATTTGGGACACTCTGTATCTTGTAAAAATATTTTTAAATTGTAGCTCTAATAGTCCTTCAACGAACCCCAAACTTACAATTTGTAAAAATATCATCGTTTAGCCACAATACTCCGTGTCGTATGTGGTGAACAACCCTGTATACAAAATTAATTCTATGATCAATACGGCCAGACCTGAGATTTCAAAGTAAATAACGTAATATACGATGTAACATTCGCCAGACCGAGAAAAACAATTTAATATACACAGTACCGCATCTGCAAAAGAACAAAAACTCATTTGCGATACAAAAGACTTGTCTGGGCAACAAAGCGACGAGGCGGTCGGTGCATAAAAGCGGCTGGTTCCGTTCTAACCGGTACCCGCCGTGAAACTGCATTTCTTCAGTACCAGGAAAAAGAACAAGAGACGATGGGTGCATGTGCAACGTTGCCGGTCGTATGCACTCACACACTCTCTCAGCGGCCCGCGTGTCCCACTGAACCAGTCTCGGCGGTGAAAACGAAAGTTCTTTCCTGTTCGAGCGACTCTTCCTGGTTCGTGTGCGGTGGTTCTTGCACGGTACTGCCGGTTCTGGTCGCCGAGCAACGGTATAAGGCCGATCGCCGGCCGTGCAGTTTTTAAATTCAATGCAGTTTATGTGACGTTGCGGTATTTTTGGCTTTAGTACAGTATAGTGATGGGCAATACGATTCTTTTTAGTGAATCGAATCACACGATTCAATTTCTCATATTGGATCGACTCCTACGATTCGTTCATTTGAACGAAGCACATGCACAATTTACGTTTCATAAAAAGAAGCATCGTAACCGGCGATAATTTGGTCGGGCAATTATTTAAGGGACCAGAAAAATATAGTTCTTTCATTTGTTTTTCAAAACACTTTACGACACTGGCGTAATTGGATTGATTATTTTATCAATAATATTAAACTATCAATCCAATTCATATACAGGGTGACAATTTGAAAACGAACAGTATTTAATATTACCTCTACACTGAAAAAAAGGATCTCTCAGTCGAAATGAATATGACTTTGATCCAAAAGATTGGCGCTTTTCAATAGGGCCAAGAACGACGTTTCTTTGCCCAAAGCTTTAGCTATCTTTTCATAAGCTTTAAAAAATTACTTTAGAGAATAGAAGAATCTATCTGTCCAAAGTATTTCACTCTTGACCCAAAATTAATATGCAAAGAAGTTCTTGCTACAAGAACAATAGTCTCTTTGATTCATGCAAAAATTCTCGATTGAAAAGGGACATTTCTTGATTAAAGAGACACTTTTCTTAAACCAATAGCGAATACCATTGACTCAACTAAAATTTATTTTGATCTAAGAGAAGTCTATACATCATATACAGGCATATTACGAGGTATATTATTTTCTGATAAATTTAGGTCTTCCTGGTCTGTAGTAAGTAAAGTGATATTATTTTCCTCGATAGTAGTTATTTCTGCTTCTTCACTTCTTGGTATTTTTTGGGGTGGTTCATCACTCTACAAATTACAAAAAAATGTTACATCACGATTAATCAAAGTAAAGCAAACAAATTATTAAAATTATAAGCTTTGGTCACATTTTGAATTTTTTAATACGACGACTTGAAATTCTAAAATTTTTGTAATTATTTGCTGAAAAAATCGATATATTCTATATTCTTATTTTATCTATGGTCACGCATGCATTATCTAAACAGGTGCATTAGGTAAATGTCTCTTACCTTCAAATATAGCAAATAAATGCTCTAATTTCCATTTTTTCAGAAACTCCTTTAAAGAATCCATATATTCTAAAATTTGTCCATAAAAAATGACAAATGCATGTTAATAACGATCACTAATTTGTTATATGATGTGCGTTTAAAAAGCAAATTATGCAAAATTCCAAGTGGAAAGTTCCAAGCAACAAAACCCGTGCGTACTATGATGTGCCTATGAAATGCGACGTGCGACTGATCGGACTGCCGACTGATTGTATATACCGTCCTTCGTCATCGTCTTTGCGTGTCGTTATTAATTTCCATCAAAAGAGTATTTAGCTATTGGAAAAATGGCCATGTTTCTTGAATGAAGTACTTCCTAGCGTATTTTTGTTATTATCTTAAAACAAAGTAACTTGCACTTGGTTGAATGAAAATAGATTCAAGAGAAATTTTCGAATTTATCAAGAGAACAAGTTTTCTTGAGTTAAGAGAGTTTTTCTTCAGGCAAAATATTTTCTTTTACGCTAAAATAAATTCTCTTGCCACTAATTTTTTTTTTCAAGAACGATGACGACTCTAGTTCAAGTCTATCTTTTTTATCAGTGTACCGATGTTAGTATGAAAATTTGGCAAAATACGTCAATTTACATATTAAGGGGGAGAATTTTTGAGGCATTTGTTGTCGTGTTACTTTCAACCCTTTGACCCCGAGGGCATCTACCCCTAAAATTTTAAATGGCAATCCCTATTTCTTTTACCATTTTTGTGTTCCTTATAAAATTCTACATAAACTGCATTATTATTTGTCAAAATTGTGATACTTCACCTCACAAATACTCACTCACTTCACCTCACCGCCTCACAGAACTTCATTTAAAAATGTTTGTACCTACCAATACTATACATTCCAAATTCCTTTATTTATTTACATTTCGTCATAAAGTAATTTAAAAAGGTACAAAAAGAGTTTAATGCGCTTTTCTTTAAAGTCGTGAAATGCTTACGTCTTATTTTTATATCAGTAGTATAATTCCAATAAATCCAATAAATTACTAAACAGTGTAAGGTAGTTATCGATTTTGCATTTCGTTGGAATAATGTGCATATTATAATAAACCAATTATTGGCCTTAAAATTTTATGGTTTCCAAGGCATAAAAGAGAGAAAAATAATATGGGGCAAGGTCTCTATTTCAATAACACCAATCATTCATGTTTAGTCAATTGCTATTATCTATATGTGTAAAGGACCTTTTGGTAATTTGACACCATCGATTTTTTTTTGAAAATTTGGAATTTATTTTTTTTTTAAATGTATTGTTGATAAAGGACGAATATTAAATAAGTTCAATTATTTTCGCACAGGGCTGGTAGATCTCGATAAAAGAAACGTATTATTTTAAGCTTACATTTTTCTTAACATTCTGATGTTAATATACAGGGTGGTCCGAACTGTATTCCTGAAACTTCGGCAGCATATTCTGCAGATAAAAATAAGTAAAAAACTTCGTATAAATGTATGTCCTAAAATGCTAAGTTTCGAAGATACAGGGTGTGGAATTTCATTTTTATTTACAAAAAACTCCCAGACACCAATTTTCATCCAAATATTAACGTTACTTAAAAAATTATTTGTAAAAAATCGATATAAAAATGAAATTTCTACACCCCGTATCTCCGAAACTAAGCATTTTAGGACATACGTTTATATGAGCTTTTTTAGTTATTTTATCTACAGAATATGCTGCCGAAGTTTCCGGAATACAGTTCGGAGCACCCTGTATACATAACTAATTTAACTTAGCACACACGCTTTTACGAATACCACACTGAAAAAAAGGATCTCTCAGTCGAAATGAATATGACTTTGACCCAAAAGATTGGCGGTTTTCATTAGGGCCAAGAACGACGTTTCTTTGCCCACAGCATTAACTATCTTTTCATAAGTTTTAAAAAATTACTTTAGAGAATAGAAGAATCTACCTGTCCAAAGTATTTCACTCTTGACCCAAAATGAATATGCAAAGAAGTTCTTGTTACAAGAACAATAGTCTCTTTGATTCATGCAAAAATTCTTGATTGAAAAGGGACCATTTCTTGATTAAAGAGACACTTTTCTTAAACCAATAGCGAATACTATTGACTCAGCTAAAATTTATTTTGATATAAGAGAAGTCTATACATCATATACAGGCATATTAGATACGATTATTTTCTGATAAATTTAGGTTATTTCTGCTTCTTCACTCCTTGGTATTTTTTGGGGTGGTTCATCACTCTACAAAGTACAAAAATTGTTACATCACGATTAATCAAAGTAAAGCAAATAAATTATTAAATTATAAGCTTTGGTCACATTTTGAATTTTTTAATACGACGACCTGAAATTCTAAAATTTTTGTAATTATTTGCATAAAAATATCGATACCTATATTCTTATTCTATACCCAATCTATTATGCTATCTATTACGCATGCATTATCTAAACAGGTGCATTAGGTAAATGTCTTTTACCTTCAAATATAGCAAATAAATGCTCTAATTTCCATTTTTTCAGAAACTCCTTTAAAGAATCCATATATCCTAAAATTTGTCCATAAAAAATGACAAATGCATGTTAATAACGATGACTAATTGGCTATACGATATGCGTTTAAAAAGCAAATTATGCAAAATTCCAAGTGAAGTGATTCCAAGCAACAAAACCTGTGCGTACTATGATGTGCGACCTATGAAATGCGACGTACGACTGATTGATATATACCGTCCTTATATTGATATACTGACTGATTGTATATACCGTCCTTCGTCATCGTCTTTCCGTGTCGATATTATTTTTCATTAAAAGAGTATTTAGCTATTGGAAAAATGGCCCTGTTTCTTGAATGAAGTACTTCCTAGCGTATTTTTCTTATTATCTTAAAACAAAGTAACTTGCACTTGGTTGAATGAAAATAGATTCAAGAGAAATTTTCGAATTTTTCAAGAGAACCAGTTTTCTTGATTTAATAGAGTTTTTCTTCAGGCAAAATATTTTCTTTTACGCTAAAATAAATTCTCTTGCCACTAATTTTTTTTCAAGAACGATGACGACTTTAGTTCAAGTCTATCTTTTTTATCAGTGCAATTAATACTTTTGCTTTCTTCTGAAAATTTCACTATTCCAGAATTACTTAAGAAAATACGGATATTTATTTCTCGCTAGCGATCCGCCTAGTAATGTTAACTATCGATACTTTGCGATACTAGTATCTATTCAATACTTCTTTCAAATATTCTAGTATCCCATACTTTGTATTCATTATTCCGGATCCAGACCAAGGTGACAGCAAGTGAACACGATTTTGAGACAAAAACAAGACAAACCTGCGACAAAAATGAGAAATTCAGACAAGACAAATTTGAGACAAAGTGTCTATACCGCGAGGACAAAAGTACAACAAAGTTCAGTATATGCGAATCAGTTTTATTAATCATGTGGTCTTTCTACCAGAAAGAAGATAAAGATATATTACTAGCAGCCAATAGTGTTGTCTTTGACTCGCCATCCCATGTTGCAAAAAGAAACCCCAATTAATGCTTTTGTTTTTATTTCTTCTTGTATACTATATAGCTATTAATATTTTTTATTTTCTCCTTAAAATAATCAACTGAATTTATGTTTAATGCTAAACAAATATCCTCAATGCTCAGACCAAGACTCTTGCAAGAAATTCAAGACATGACAAGACTTTAATATGCAAGAAATTTCAAGAGTCTTGCAAGATTTCTTGTATTCAAGATTTCTTGAAAGTTAGAAATGATACATTTTTTTAAGTGATAATTAGGTCTTTGCGCAAGTTATGCCGGGTTTATACAACATTTACATACTCGTAATCACAATCATAGTCATAATCATAAACGTTAAACTATCTACCACC
The DNA here is from genome assembly GCF_002938485.1 of Sitophilus oryzae. Lineage (NCBI taxonomy): Eukaryota > Metazoa > Arthropoda > Insecta > Coleoptera > Curculionidae > Sitophilus > Sitophilus oryzae. The sequence continues at coordinate 1,510,058 of NW_022146348.1, read as the reverse complement.
CTCCTGTTGACATCTACCATGAACTTAGCCTTTAATTATGTTACCCAACTTTACTGATATAAAAATTATGATTATGAAAATGTTCTATAAACGCACATTAAAATTGCGTTGTGATTATGACAATGATTAAGCCTGTGATTATGATTACGACTTATGTAAATGTTGTATAAACCCGGCATTAATATTGACCAGTGTTCATTTTTTTTTCTATCATAGCCAGTGTTTTAGAGTTGAGAATGAAATGAAATAAAGTCGAGGCAACAAACCATATATTGGTAATTGGTATTATACACAAAATTATATTGGTATAATGGTATTATAAAAAAAATTAACGGTAGTTGAAACTAATGGTGGGTTCGTGGAGCACGCTATTTGCGCTATTCGGTACTACTTTTCATGCACGAAATTGATCCACGAACAAAAAGTGGTATCAAATAGCGCAAATAGTACACTCTAGCATGACCTTTCGGTACACCCTGTGTCCAAATTTTTCCAACAATCTTCCATAATAAAAAAATAAAATAAATACCATAAAAAATAACAGTAACAAACGGGTAACCAAAATAGAACATAATAAACAAACAAGAATTAACAACTAGAACTAAAAAATACACGCACAAGGTTAGGTACGAAATCATAACCCAAAACCACCCAAAACCCACAAATCGAACTTAACCTTACTTCTTCAGCTTTTATTTGGTAATGGCTCCTGTTTCGTCAAACGGGCGAGTTGACGTAGTTCGTTGGCGGTCCGTTAAGATTGTTTTTACTAAAATTAGCATAGTTGTTCATTTTTCCGTATTACATTTTGTATACGACGCTTTCTATGATATAAAATATAGAAATATTATTACCTTTTTGTTAGAATGTAAAATGTTTCAAGACAAGAAATTTCAAGAGTCTTGCGAGACAAGACAAGACTTTGAAAAAAATTCTTGTCTTGAAAATCTCCATTTCTTGTCTTGAATTTCAAGACAAGACAAGAAATTGAGATTTTCAAGACAAGAATTCTTTTCTTTTGCAACACTAGTCTGGACCCGGCTTTACCAAGTACTCAATTGCTGAAGTATCGAAATTGTCTACTAAGTAAAATGTATATTGAGTGTATCGTTTGATTTTGATAAATTTACGAATTATGGTTACCAAATAGACATTTGTATAAAAAAAATCAAAATAGGAACTTAATAATTGATTACAATGTACGAGGCATGTTTTTTAAGTAAGTACCGTTTTGCGATTCCGCCGCCGCAGCGCTACGGTCGGCGTTCCGCGCATGCGCGCTGGTTACCTACATCTCTTGTCTATGCACAGACGCCAGTACAGTCTAATTCTTCATTGTATACGTTGTTTATTGAGTGTTTAAGATGCCTCCGACAATCGTGAGCCCCGCCGATTGTGAAGTACGGGCTGTCATAGGATTTCTTAGTGCTAAAGGCGTAAAACCGATCGATATTCATCGTGAGATCTGTGAAGTTTACGGACAAAACATTATGAGTGATGGAATGGTAAGGAAATGGGTGAGAGCATTTAAAGATGGCCGCACAAATGTGCATGATGAAGAACGGAGTGGGCGTCCTTCCGGGTTCGTTAATGAAGATCTGGTGCAGAAAGTGGACAAAAAGGTGAAAGAAAACAGACGCTTTACAATTTCATCATTGTGCGACTACTTTCCTCAATGTTCTCGTAGTGTTTTGTATCGCATTGTGACCGAGAACTTGAATTACCGGAAATTGTGTTCACGTTGGGTTCCGAAAATGTTTACGGATTTGCACAAAACCCAACGTTGGCAGTGCATTGACTTTCCTTGAGCAGTACCACAATGAAGGTGAAGATTTGTTAGACAAAATTGTTACTGGTGACGAAACATGGGTGGCCTACGTCACACCAGAATCGAAATAACAGTCCATGGAATGGCGACATTCATCATCACCCAAAACAGTGAAGTTTAAGCAAACAATTTCTGCCCGGAAAATCATGTGCACAGTGCACTTTTGGGACAGAAAAGGAGTATAGCTAGTGGAGTTTCTGCCTCGTAATGAGACAATCAATGCAGCATCTTATTGTGAGACATTGAACAATCTGCGCCGTGCAATCCAAAACAAAAGACGTGGCAAGTTGAGTAAGGGTATTGTTTTGCTGCATGACAATGCCCGTCCACATGTGGCTAATCGGACCAAAGATCTCATCAAATCTTTTAAATGGGAAACTCTAGATCATCCTCCATACAGCCCTGATCTGGCGCCCAGTGACTACCATTTATTCCTGCACTTGAAGAAACACCTGGGCGGTCAGCGTCTTCAAGACGATAACGAAGTCAAAACAGTTGTGATACAGTGGTTAACCAGTCAGGCGGCAGAATTTTATGAGGAGGGTATTGAAAAACTGGTGCCACGTTATGACAAGTGCCTCAATATTCACGGTAATTATGTAGAAAACTAGATTAAGGTACAGGCTTTCATGTAAAAATAAAATTATTGCGATATCTTTGCACGTTTTTTTTAAATTCCAAAACGGTACTTACTTAAAAAACATGCCTCTAAAAAGATAATTTTTTAACACTGGCAAGCTGCAATCTATTTCTTTCTTCGGAATATCGAAAAGCAAAAGTATCCAACAGAAATTTCAGTCGTATCGGTTAGTGGATATACCTGATGGTATCGGGTACTCAAGTATCGAATAGAGATACGTTTTCCACATCACTAAATCCTGCCTCGACCAAGCGGCCGGCCTGCTACGGCGAGCAGGTTCGCTAGTAAAACCCACCTACTTGATTTTTACGTGGAAATAACTTTAACAATTGACTGCCGCGGTGAATAAAAATGCCTGCTATAAAAAGTGGTCGTCCGTGAACGGAGGATGAGATTAGAGAATTTTCGAACGGGTAAAAAAGTATTTATGTTACTTTAATGGCACCGCGAATGCTTAAAGACGTATTTTTTCAAAGAGCTTTCCGCTAAAATGGTCTTAGTTGTAGTTATTTTCATATATATCTTCAATGAAAGTGCTATTAAAAGTTGTTTTTAATAGTCTTCAATTTATTGTTTCCCTTTTTGCGTCCTGTATATTAAAATTCACAATTTAGATGGAGATATATGTACAGGGTGAGTCAACGATAGAGTAAGGTCCATTATCTCATTTGTTTCGAGGTTTACAAAAAAATATTAAATATAAAAGTTGTAGAGACGGTTAAGATACACATTTTAAAATTATTATAGAGTATACAGGGTGCTTCAAAAAAGTGTGGCGAATATAACATATATTTTTTTAAATGGAACACCCTATTTTTTATTTTATTTTTGGATTCGGCGTAAAATTCCATAACTTTTTTATGTATAATGTCATATACCTAAAATTAATAATTTTTGTAATATTTAAATTTGTTTAAACAAATGTTAGATTGCAATGTGATAAAAAATTGTCAGTAATGGCATTGTTTGTGAAGTTGGAGAACTAAAATTTGGTAGGAGAATTTTATAGAGATATAGAAAAAGACTATGTAAAGATATTTTAGTTAGATGCTACAGGGTGTTCAAAATATATCTATGAATTTCAACTAATTAAAATTAAGAAATTTCAAATTTTTTAAATGGTACACTCTATATATTATCACTTTTTCTGATAGATTTTACAAAACTCTTCAACTTTTATTAAGTATGTCATATACCTATTTTTAATAGTTTGTGATTTATTCCAATTTTTTCTATTTTTACCCATATTTTTAATACAATTACCTACGCTATAACATCATAGTTACCATGACAAAAAGTAATAATTATAAAAATTTCTTATCTGTTAAGTAAGTTATCAACAAAATTTGAATTTCGGTTTAATATGTTGTAATAAGTATAAATTGTAGAGATAATAGTACAGATTTTCCTGAAATGAATTACTCAATGTGACACATACACGAAAAAGCCAAGAAAAATATATTTTCTGGTTGAGTACTATATATTATAGAGTACTTTGCTAAGTACTATAAGAATAGATGTATAGATTATCTAGAAAACATCTTCAGTGTGTAATGGGACGGTTTCGCGGTAGTAGTAATATTGGCTTTACCCAATGAATTATAAACCAGAATTACTACGAGAAAAAAAAACTTTACTGTATGTCGAAGAAAATTCCTATATCAGTAGTCTTCAACAATTAGGCAATCTAGTATTAATTAATTAATCTGTGACTATTCGCTGACGGAAAATCCAAGTATCCTCTTTCATAATATAGAAATACACCAAGAAATTCACGACTGCGATTTTAGTTTATTTGAGTAAAGTTAATTAATCTTAACTAATACCACCAATTGTAACCAATTATTAAAAATTAAGCTACTTGTTAAAGATAAGTAATAAATAGTTTATTTTGTCATGGCAACTATGATTTTATTAAAAATATGGATAAAAACAGAAAAAATTGGAATAAATCGTAAACTATTAAAAATAGGTATATGACATACTTAATAAAAGTTGAAGGGTTTTGTAAAATCTATCAGAAAAAATAATAATATATAGGGTGTCCCATTTGAAAAATTTGAGATTTTTTAATTTTAAGTAGTTGAAATTCATAAATATATTTTGAACACCCAGTATCACTTAACTAAAATATCTTTATATATTTCTTTTTTTTTCATCTCTATAAAACTCTCCTACCAAATTTTGGTACTCCAACTTCAGAAACAATGGCACCACTGACAATTTTTTACCACACTGCAATTTAACATTTGTTTAAACAAATTGAAATATTACAAAAACTATTAATTTTACGTATATAACATTATATACAAAAAAGTTATGGAATTTTACGCAGAATCTAAAAATAAAATAAAAAATAGGGTGTTGCATTTAAAAAAACATATGTTATATTCGCCACACTTTTTTGAAGCACCCTGTATACTGTATAATAATTTTAAAATGTGTATCTTAACCATCTCTATAACTTTTATATTTAATATTTTTTTGTAAACCTCGAAACAAATGAGATAATGGACTTTACTCTATCGTTGACTCACCCTGTACATAATAAAATGGCAGAAAATATTAGTTAATTATTGGTAGAATAAAATTAGTAGTTTATTGAAAGCCAGGCAAAAAGTGAAGATTTTACAACATGTTCTCGGATTATCTTTATAAGAAGGAAAAACTTTTTTGTTATTAACTTTTGGAGAAAATTAATTTTTCACAAATGTTTATGATTGTTCTAAAATGGTTAATCCCGTTTTTAATTTTCCAATTATGTGCTTCTTTAACATAAAAAGAGCAGAAATTATGACGTAAATCAAAATTAATAACAACCCTCTATCAAAGAATTCAGAGAGAAAAATCAAAAGTGTTTTGATTTTTCCCTCTAAACAGATCAACCATTTATCTCTGTTTTTCACCTTGTACGACAATCTGAGGACATACTGTATATTATAATTTTAAAATAAAAATAAAACACATCTCATCTAATAAAAAATAAAAGTAAAGAAGAAAAAAATAAAGTATAATTAAAAAAAACAAATAACAGAGAGCAGTTTTTTGGCATTTTTTTTAAATTTGGAATTTTTTTTAAATCTTGATAATATAGCGACATAGTGAGTAAATTAAATTTACAAGAAAGAAAATCCAGCAAAGATCCAGTGGTTCTCAAACTTTAAGCAAAAAATCATTTTTTCGGAAATTTTCAAAGTAAAAACTCGGGTATTTTGAACTTATTTGAAAAACGGTAACGAGAAAACATGTTTCTTTCATCGAGATCCACCCACCAGCTCTGAAAATATATGCTCTTATTTAAGACTCACCCTGTATATACTAAATAATACAGATATACGTATTATTTTACTTTTTACTAAAATTAGTCAATGTTTATGTTAACTAAAATATAAAAAAAGACATTAAAAAAATAAAAAGAACTTTTAAAAGTAATAAGAATCAGAAAATAGACAAAAAAACAATTCTATAAAAAATAGATTATAAATAAAACACTTATTTTCAACTCTGGATGCACGTTTAGCTCACCATATTAGCATCATCAGTAGATGATTAAAAAAATTGATGAAAAAATGATGATGCTAACATGGTTAACAAACGTGCATCCAGAATTCAAAATAAAGGGTTTAAAACGTGATAAAGTATTAACAAATTAAATAATAAAAATTAATTCTTTTTAAATTAAATTAAAAATTTAATTTTACATTAATTAAAAAAAATCTTTAAATATACCATTATACTCGTAGATTTCCTAATTGTAATTAAGAAACCCAAATATCAACTATCCATATACCATATATACCTGCTTAAATGTGTACTGTAAATCTTAGAATGGCAAATATTTATACTGTCCCTACCTCTATTTAACGTAAAAAGTAATCAGGCATTATATTTTCAAAATTATAAAACTTCTGTAGATAGACATATAACGAAAAGTAAAACAATAAAAAAAACGGTACCAATAACGCAAAATATGATATAGAAATTGGAATATCTTATTTAAAATAGCGCAGGTAGACTAGTGACCAATAATATTCTATAAAAACAAGAAACAACTACCTTTTGTAGTAACAAAATATCATTTTTGTATAAAAAATTAATACAATCAAAATTTTTGTACAAAGCAACTAATGCAAGAGAAAAGAAAAAAAACTATTTATAGATGCATATATGTATATAAAAACAGATAAATAAACGTACTATTTTACTACGAATTTACAACAATAAAACTATAATTTGTTGTTAAAGTTTTATCCAATATTTTAACGTTAACGTCACTAGCAATTGTTATGGCAAAATCTCTCTAAAAATTCCTAAATTAAAACCTAGAACGAGTTTTGGTAAGCGTAAACGTCTCTAGGCGGTCTAGTACCAAGCTGGTTCTCGGGATTCTCAAAAATAATTTGCATCGAAAAAGAAGACAGCGCTAGTAGTATTCTTTTTAAAAAAAATCGTTTCCGACCATATGGCTGTCTCATTTTCTATCAAGAAAAAAAGGAGAAAAGAACATAACGTGACCCAAAACATTTAGTAATTATCTGCTCTATCTACAGAGCGGTACAAGATTTAACTGAAACTAGAACTTAAAATTGATTTTTTCCCATACACGATGATTGCAAAAAAAATTTGCATCGCCTGAGATCCAGAAAACCGCCATGGATATTAGGGCAGCAGCTACTAAATTCCAACTTTCGGGTTGAAGACTGCTGGCGAGATGAATGGTCACAAAATAATCCTGACCTTCGTCACTTGATAACTGACCAGACTCATTCTGCCCTCCTGGATTCAACTTGCCAAGAAAAATGTGGACAACACTCAAACGATTCAGAACTAACCATGGCAGAACCCGCTTCTGGACACACAAATGGGGACTAAGCGACAGCCCTAACTGCGATTGCGGATATTCTGACTATGAACTGAATATGAATCTGAAACTGAACTCCTTTTCATATCGTAACAGAGTGCCCATTAACAAAGGCGCAGTTCTCTTTAAATCGTCTTCATGAGGCTATAGAATCGCAGAGCTAAATCTTGTAGTGTAAATTAATAGTTCTTCGTCTTATTTAAAAGTCTTGTTCTTACACATCTGATTGTTGATATTTGAATTGTTTGTATTTTTGTATTGATTTCTTTTTTTAATTTTCTTGATATCATGGGTACTCTTAATACGCCATGCGAAATATATACAGGTTGTTAATTTGTTCATTACTCGCGGCAAGAGCTTTATGGTTGAAATATGGCAACCTCGGCCCGCTCGTCGATAGACGACGCACAGTGCTTCGAACATATGGCTCTAGAGGCAAAAATGCAAAACTTCTCTTTTATTGTAGGCAATTTATTCAAACTAGGTTTATTTGACACAAATGATGAGTACTCTCATTGTACTAAATGATGATGTTCTTAGTCCCACGTTTATGAAAAAAAATCTTATAAATAATAAAAATGTTGGAGTTGTGTTCGATCTAATAATAGTTTATAGTATGAAAACGGTGTAAGTATTAAATAAATCCCTATGTGATAAAAAAGAATTGAAATAACAGTAGAACATGATTCCTACAATATAAGCCTAATATAAGATAAAAATGTTTTTCTTTAATGAAAAAGAAACATTAATGTTATATTTAATTAAAAAAAAACTTAAGATACTATAAATTTACTTTAGGACAACAAAATGCATAGATCGTAACTACTCTGTTCAGAAGAATCACTGCTGACAGAATCTTCTAAATTTATAGTATCCAAATCACAGGTAGATGAAGTATCCTCACATATAAGATATTTCTGTACATCATTTTCTAATATGTTACTTTTTCGCGTTGCTACTGTTCTTTTTGTTGGTATGAGGGGTTCGGATGTTAATAGTTACCTCTTTAATAGACCCATATCCATATATTATTTTTTCCTTTTCTTGGGTATAAGGTTTTATAATAAATTGAAAGATGGAAACTTTTTTTATGCGACGTTTCGCTCCAACATAGTGGGCTTTTTCAGGCACAAGTGGTGTCTCATTTGACTGGAAGGTTCATCAATATCTAATAAAGAACACATTTTTTGAAATACAAATAATTTTAAGTTCTTGTCCTTATGATCAAGCCAAGTATTAACCAGATCGGCATTGCTTATCAATTTTACTCCATCTGAAAAGTATTATAAAATAAAGTTCGTCGCAAGCAGACGCAGGTGAACTATACAAAAATTAAAAGTGTATGAATATGACAACAAAGATATTCAATAAATACGATATGTTTTGATATGTTTTTTTTTAAATGCCTTTGAAGTTTGAAAACGTAAAATTTGTATACCCATTTAAGAATAGATAATTTAAAAAAAAAATAAAAACTAAACAATCACGAACTTGTTTAGAAATAAATTTAAAGTACATACCTTGTTTAACAATATCCATAGTGGCTTTCAATTAAGTACGTACCGTTACTCCATAATATACAGAACTACTATGAATGTTATTCTTTTCACTGATAAGATAATGATCGCAAAATTTATTTTTAGTGAAAATATTTGCTAACAAAAAACTCTGTTTATGAAATATAATATACAGGATGGTTGAACATTGTTATAAGTATAAAATTTCATATTCAGATATTAGTAAATTTTAACTTTTTTTTCGATTTTTGTCCATGGGACGAAGCACTGTGCGTCGCGTCGTCGCAGAGAAAACTCTGAACTTGTATCACCCTGTACGACATCGGAAGAACTTTTCGAACCAAAAGTTGTTAGAAGTTTCGTTTTACTTATTTGCACGTGGAACCAGTTTCAAGGCCAACGTTTCGAGGATATATTTAGCAAGGAAGTTTGGGGAACCCAAATTATACGATTTTTTCGTTTCGTTTTGTTCGAAACCGCACCGCTATTTTCTTCGCTAAACGCAGAGCTATCGGAGAGAGCTGATTTCGCAGAAATATAACGGTAATACCGTCATAAAACAGGTAATGTTCAAATAGAATGTTTTAGGTTTCCAATAGAATATCTCTAATTAATTGTTATTTATTCTCTAATAATTCTTCTGGGATTTTTTTCTAAGAATATCGTTACTGAAATGAACACACTGAAAAAGGGACCAAAAAATGTTAGGTTCATCTACCTCATTTTATTAAAAAAGTCAAAGAGTAATTATAGATTAAAAAAGAAGTAGAAAAAGGACTCAAAGTCTCGGTCTCCACGTTTATATAGTGTTAAACAGTGACACGTGTTTCGCTCATACGAACATCATCAGACATCAGAGAAATATAATTAAAGTTAAAATCCACACACACCTTCACATTTTGCATATTAAAACAACACTAAGGCACTAAAATATACACTAAAGTATATACTTTAGAGATTTCGTTTCCGAGATACCAATGCTCGTACCTCGAATTTATAGCATCCTGTATAATTTTTAACAAATACTCATTAACGTAATCACAAATACAAAGGCAATGCCAATTTAAAAGTTATAAAATTAAATTTATTTAGTAAAATAAATTTCATAGAAAGAAAAATTTCATAAATATTCGTAACATTTTAAAACGCTAAACTAGTCGCCAAAGAACAAAAAGTAATTATTTTTACAGTATTTGTTTTCTAAATTCGCCGTTTTTGTGCCACCGTTTTCCGCAAGAACCACCGGCTATTCAAAAAAATAACCAAAGCGCAATGCGAAATATCATTTACTTTTCTGTTTTGCTTTGGCAGTTTTATTATTAAGAGATAGGCACGACGACTTTCTCCGGCGCGGCGGTCGGTTGGTCGGCGAATTCTTCCGGGATTGGGACATAGTACCAGTACCACTCGTTAAGCACGGTTTTACCCGGTGATCTAAAAAAGTTGATAATTAGCTCGCTGTCGCTGCCATGTCGGAAATAGCTAGCCTACGAGGAAAGAAACTTGTACGTGTTGAATTTCTTGTTAGAAATTTTACAATTCTATCTGCCCTGAGCATTAACACAATTCAATGTTTAGATGCTTCAATTCCGGTTGTTGTTAAAGCTAAAGCTTGGTTGAGATATGACATAAACAAAAAATAATTACTTTAGTATCACATCCCATACAGCACGTCCAAATGAAATTACGTTTCTACAAGGGAGACACATGAGAAACAAAATATGTTAAAGTGAACCTAAGTGTTCATCTAGTTCTAACATATACATATGAGATACACGCAGGTTTATATTGATAGAATTGTGTGATACAGTGTTAACTAGTTGTACACAGTATACACTCAAGATTCTAAAGAGTTTTTTGTACCATAACAAATAATTATTAAAATGATGAAATCTGACGTCGGTATATAAGGTATACAATGTATAAGTCATCTGTATGTGTGATGCTTCGTATCATAGTTGTGCCTATAGTATACACCTTGTAAAAATGTGACGTATACACATAATATAAATATCTATATAGACACTTTGTAATAATGTACTGTTGTGTCTACATTCTAGCATGAAATGAAGGTGTGCGCACGCGCGGATAGCCTCAGCGTAGATACACCGACCAAGTGTATCTTATGTGTCCTCTCTCCTTTCTCCTTTCTAGGAGTGGTATGTGTTAGCAGCCATTATTATTTTATCATTCGAAAGCTCTATATAAATGTTCTGTTTGTGTGTAGTTTAAAAGAGATTTTAAGGTAAGCACAAGTTTTTAATTAACTTGTTACACCTTCCCAAGAGTATTATTAATATTATAGCAGCGACTCTTCCCTTACTCGATACCCAATTTACCAAATTTTGACTCCAATGAATGAAAACTCCAAATATTCTCGTATAATGATAAAGAGGTTAGCTGCGTTAGCTCTGCAATATATATTTTTTTTAATTTGGAAATAATGAAAATCTAAATGGACCAGAGAAAGAAAGATTTAAACACTTCAAAGAACTTCTTACACGTTTAGGTAAGTAAAATTGATGGATCAATATACAGATATGTTTAATATTCAATAATCAGTTTCATATAAAATTTAAGGGTGAGATTGTTAATCTGAGATAAAATACAACAAAGTCCAACAGAGTGCTCGATGAATGAGTATGCTAACAAACCAAACGCTTGGAGGGAAAAGAGGAGAAAAAAATTACTAAACGAGGTCGACCAAATCATGGCGATATACCAGTGTTTACCATTTTAGTATGTTGTTATACTAGGTACTTAAATTTTTAATACATTTTGATACAAATTCTGTTCTCTTACAGTGTTTTCTTACTTCTGGTTTCTGCAGTGTAAATAATAATTATTATTATTGTGTTATTTGCGCTATTGCGTTCCATGATATAAAGAAATATAAGAATTTTATTTATTACCCATTTAATCCATTTTATGGAAGAAAAATGGTACATTTAATACAAAACAAAAATGGAACAATTTTAAGGCTACTTCTCTTGAACTTACGATCGAGATACTTTTGGAAAATACAAAGTTTTGCCTTCCTAATTTTCGTTCTAAAAAGATATAATTGGTATCATTGAATAAATATTTCTTAAAAAGAACGAAAAGTTAGTCATCAAAACTTGTATTATTTCCCAAATTCGTTGATAAGAAGTAGTTTTATCTAGCACAAGATGTATATACGAAGCACCAAGATGTATCCTACGGCACACTGTGTATCCCTTACTTTGTATATACGTAAATGCTTTACTGTGGTTACATTGTGAAGCGGACGTTTAACCTTTGTGCATACGTGTTGAACTACAATGTGTAAACGTAGCATATTTACATCGGGGGAATTTTGTCACCCTGTGTCTACATCTAATAATGTAAACACATCGTAAATATGATTTGATGTGCTGTATGGGATATAGGTTAGGTTAGGTTGCTGGGGTTTGGGATCATGTTTGACCCCTCACTCGGAGGCCTTGGGCGGGCAACGGCCCAACTACATCGAAACACCGGTTCCCATTAGAACACCGAAGTTAAGCGACGTAAGGCGATGCTAGTGGATGGACGGGTGACCGGTTCGAAACTTTGCATCGTGCTGTTGTCCAAAAGGGAAAAGTGTAAAATCTATTGATACACACTGCTCATTCACGCCGGTTCAAGGCCGGATGAGATGGGATATCTCGTGAGTAAGAGTTAATTTAGACACTTTTTAAAGACACACAAAGTTTTAAAGCGTCGGTGTTCTAGCGTCGGACAGGGGTACAGCAGGTGCTCTATGGTTTCTTCTTCCTCTCCGCATTCTCTGCAGTAGTCGTCGTTGGAAATCTTCCATCTCACGAGGTTTACCCCCGTGGGGCAGTTTCCAGTAAAGACACCTACACTTATGCGTACTAGATTCTTTTGTGCCCCCCCAAGTCTATAAACTAGATTAAATATTAGGCTTTTGGGTTAAAAATAGCGCCATAAAAAGCATATTCTACATTACTTTTATTTGGCCCCCCTAAAATAAATTCCTGATGTATCCGCACCTGTTTAAGAAGATTATTGAAGTTATCAAATATACGAATATAATCATTAAATATTAAAATAACTGTGTGTGTGTATCTTTATACATAAAATATACCCTGACTACAATTTTTGCAATAAATTTCAATGACGTATTTTCTATGTTTAAAAAACTATTTCTCACTTTAATCATTCGACGACAATGGAAACATTAATAATAACGACACAAATTCTTTTTCTGAAATATACTTAAATGCGAAAATTATTACTTTAAGTTACAGGAAACAATCCATTAAGTATATCCTCAACAATAATGATTTTCTGTTTCCATCTTTTGAATTTGTAGATCCGCGGTATTGTTTGAGAAAACATCTTCTAAGGAAATGAATTGTTACTTATCAGCAATACAAATAAACATGAGTGGGAAGGTATAGTTTACAAGAATTTCCGTAAATTGCATTTACGAATTTTTGGCATTTAAAGAAATGTGTTAATAATAGTCTGTCTTCTATTTATTTTATACATCTCGGGAGTAGCAAGGTATACATTGTTATTAATGATGAGCAAAATGCAAGACCAAGAGTTCAGTTCTTGGTCTTGATCTTGCAGGGTCCAGCCTTAGTCTTGTTGCAAGAATCTTGTAAGTCTTGCAGTTCTTTAATAAGTTTTTACTAGAGACACTCTCCACATAGGCAATCCTTAAAAAATAATGTAGTATTTTTAGTAATTTAACAAATAAAACTTTAAAAATTTTTAATTATTAGAATATTTGTCTGATTTTTTTTTTAATTTTTCAGTATATTATATTGAATTAGCATTCTTTTCTTTTGCATATCCTTTTACGCAAATATTTCCAATACACATCTGTTAAAATGAAAATGTGAAATATTAGGAATATTATTAATAGAAAAATGTAACACCACCAAGAAATTAAAAAAAAACATGCCCTTATATGTATATACAGGGTGAATCTTAAAATAAGTGCAAATATTTTAGGGGTAGTATATTTCGACCCCAGAAACAAGATTATAAGGTTTTTTTCGCAATAAAAAATTTGAAAATTTAGAATTTTTTGAAAAAATTTTTGAAATTAATTTTAGTTTTTAGTTAAAAAACATATTTCTTGATAATATGGCAACATAGTAGGTAGATTAAATTTACAAGAAAGAAAATCCAGAAAAGATCCAGTGGTTCTCAAAATTTAAGCAAATAATCATTTTTTTTGGAAATTTTCAAAGTAAAATAACAGGGTTACTTTGTAGTTATTTGAAAAACGGTAAAGAGAAAATATGTTTCTTTTATCGAGATTTACAAACTCTGAAAATATTTGTACTTATTTAGGACTCACCCTGTATATTCTAAATAATACGTATAACTACTAAAATTAGTTTTAGTGGTCCTGAAGGAATACCAGCGGAACTTCTGAAATGCGGATCGAAAATTTTGAAAGAAATTCTCGCTTGTATTTTCACTACATATATTAACGGGGAGCCCATACCTGGTTCATGGAAAACACCATGGATAACTCCGATCCACAAAAAAAGGAAGGGAAGATATTTGCACTAACTACAGATGTATAGCTGTGTCTTACACTCATAGCAGACTGTACGGAAAAATACTTAAAACCAACATTGATTATAATACCTTTTCAATATAACTCAGATCTTTGAGAAAAAGACAGCAACGAATAACGACCAAATTCATCTCCTGTTTGTGGACCTTAGTAAGGCTTATGCTACGGTACCAATTAAGAAACTATGAGAAGTTCTCGAAAAAAAGCCCAATAAATATAACACTAATAAACGCGATACAGCAACTTTGATACAGCAAATTGTTCCGCAAGAATTAAAATAGGCTCAACTCTATCTGAATCATTCCCAATATCAAAAGGTCTAAAACAGGGTTGTTGTCTGTCCCCAACTTTGTTTAAAATCTACCTATCAGAAGCTCCTAAGCACTGGCGCAAGAAGTTCTCTCAGATGGGAATACCTATTAATCAGAGCCTTTTTCTGTATACTATGCATTTCGCCGATGACCAGATAGTAATGGCCCAAGGCAAAAAAGACCTAGAATACATGACCAGGAAACTGATAGAGGAGTACGAGAAAAGGTGACTGGAGAAGAAGAAGATAAGATATATGTGTTTTGGTGGCGAGTTGGAAGACCTAGTATTATTAGTTGGAAGACCTAGTTGGAAGACCTAATATATGTATTTAGGGGTAAAAATCGCAATCGAAGAACGGATTGGTAAAGGCAGAAATGTGATAGGAGCGCTGAACTCGGTGCTTTGGTCTACGGATATCTCGGATCACAGAAAAAAAAATGATGTATAACGCGATTGTGAAAAGCGTAATGTTATATGACTCTGAGGTATGGCAGCTAAGCGAAAAACATAAAAAGAAGTTGTCGTCGAGCGAAATGGACTTCTGGCGAAGATCAGCCCGAATCTCCAGTTTAGACAGAATTAGGAACGACAGAATCCGTGAAAAAATGAAGGTGGGGTAACGTTGAACACATGATATACAAGAAAAACAACTGCAGTGGTATGGCCATATACAACGAATGACTGACGATAGAATAGCAAAGCAAGTGTTGCAGTGGACACCTACAGACAGACGTAAACAAGGCCGACCTAAACTCTCCTGGAATCAAGGAATCGACAGAGCCATGGCAGAAAGGAACCTACTACCAGGAGATTGGGACAACAGACGGAGGTGGCGCATGAAGACAGGAGGATGATTAAAAAAAAATTTGATGAAAAAAACACCCTTGTTCTGCAGTTTTAATTATTCGCTGATGATGCTAACATGGTTAACAAACGTGCATTCAGAATTGAAAATAAAGGGTTTACAAAGTGTTAGGTAAACTGAAAGAATAAAAATGAATTCACTTTTTCTTTTAATTTAATTTTACTTTAATTTAAAATTTTTCTCTAGATAGATTAATTAATTGTCTTAACTGTAATTACCACCCGATCCCAACGGGAAATTTAAATTCCACTTAGTCAGCACGGCACCGAATATGTCCATGGTTGGTAACAATGAATTTAAAAATCGCGCCCTCGATTACGTAACTAAAAGTTTAATTGGTATCGCTTATATATTTTTCTATTTCTTGAATCTTTATAAAATATGATTTGGCATGAAATATTTAGAGGAAAGAATACCAGTATTATATGTAAATAAGCCATATGCAAGTATTAATGCAATTGGTTATATGCTAAAAAGTTAAAAATATACTAGTGTATACTTATTACTAAGAAAGCAGGACTGACCTACCTCTACTTTCGAGAATCATATTCCACAAGTTTGCTCGCTAAATATTTAAATGTAATTAATGCTGAGAGGGATTCCCACATTTTTTATTGTAGAATTAAAATGAAAAGCCGCAACCAACTCGGTAGTTGCGATTTGAATATAAAGTTTTTATGTAAAGTTGAATGGTTTAGTTTTAATATGCGGTAAAAGAGCAGAAAAATCCAAAAACAATTAGGAAATTTATTGAAATAGCTACCATATAATGTAAATATTGTTTTAGGTTTTTTTTTTCTTCAAATAGTATATAGGAGAAAAGAAAACAAGTTACTAGAATTACCATTTAAGACGTTACTAAAAATATAAAATATTTTTCCGTGATTTTTTAAATTAAGTCATTAAGTGAGAAGAATAATTATAGTTAGCACAATTACATACCGTGTGGTGCATCAGAACAAGGTACATAAGAAATCCTATGTAAATTTCGAAAGGCTCAAATATTATCTTCCCAGATAATTTTATGCAAAAGTTGTATTAGACTTTTTCTGAAGAGGCGTTAAAGTTGGACTTTTGTGTAGAATTTTGTTTCATTTGGAATTAGAGGTGTGTATGTTGTGAACGAACTAGTTCCAATGTACTATTCCGACCCCGGAATGAAAGGAACTAGTTCTTGGTTTCTCAAAGAACTACACGGAAAAAAATCATTTCTATATTCAAGAACAATCATACACTTAAAATTTTACACTTTCTTTAAGGATAGTATTCTTTCCAATGAGTACAACAAATATTTGGAACTATTTTACTTTTACACTTGCTTTTTAAATATAGTTATAGTCACTTTAAGTAATTTTGAATCTAATAAAAAGAATAAAATGACTTATATTTAAGAAAAACTTATATTACTATCAAGTGAATAAATCCTTTAGCAACGAAGAAACTATTATTAAATGAAGTGTAAATGCTTTTATTATATAATAATAAGTAGTATTCTTAACTTTTTTAAAACTTTTACTTGAAATCGGTGTATTAAGACTTTAAATAAGTATATTATTCTCCGCGCGAGAATAACACCCCATTTCCAAGAGTTACTATTCTTATATTAAGTGACCATCCCCAACAGCAACAACGCAACAGTGCATTCCTGATTCCTATCTTCATTTGGTTTCTGTTTCTCCTCTGCGACACGAGACGGGGGTACTTTATATAAAGTTTTTTTGTTATCGTTTGTGCTTGTGATATGTTAAAATGGAGGACCTTCTTCAGGCATGGGAGATGACGGATTTGATCCCAAAATTTCAAGGTAATTTTAGCAATAATCCTACATTATTTGATGACATTGGTTTGAGGTTAGGGGGACTCCATTTTAATATGCATTATTTCTTATACATTAGTGGTAAACTAGGTATGTACGCGTTTGGAATGATTCAATTATGTTTTAACAATGTTTATTATCGTTTCTCGTTTTCAATTAGCGATGCCGCTGTTCAATATCTACCTATATTGGGAAATTACACAGTTTTATTGTATTTTCTTATTACGAAAAGCATATAATTTGGTAGGTGATGTTTGACTAATCTAATTTAAAAAGTATTAGCCATATTCGGGGTTATTCTGGTGATATTTCAATATTCATTTTAATTTAAATTCCCTCTAACCTCCAACCAATGTCATCAAATAATGTAGAATTTTTGCTAAACTTACCTTGAAATTTTGGGATCAAATCGTCATCTCCCATGCCTGAAGAAGGTCCTCCATTTTCACATATCACAGGCACAAACGATAACAAAAAAACTTTATAATTTTATAAACTACCTAGTCGGCGCGTCTGGTAACTAACCTAAAAGTAAGAAGAGGCTTTATTTTATAGTAGGTGATATTACACTTGAATAAAGTAATTATTACATGTACACAAATTATTTCTATACTTAATGCAATAATTTGCTAATTTACAAATAAGTATAAATAGTACTCGAAACAAGATTTTATCTCGAATTGTTTGGAGTGTAGTTATAATCTTAATTTCAATACTAGGTAAATCTTAAATAAAAGATAAATTTTCTTAGCTTCTAAGGATAAGGTTTTCTTGAAAAGAAGTATAACTAGATTTGCGGAATGGGGAAACTAGCATATCGTTGGTTCAAGATTAATAATCTTTAAGCCAGTTTAGCTTTTTTTCCGTGTAGTTTCTCAGGACCTATTCCGGGATCGAGACTGTGACCGATATAGAATAATATGCGACGGCGACGGATCGGCTAGCGCGCGTAGCCCAATTATTATCGGATCCGGACCTAAAGGAACTAAACTAAATAGACTAGTTTACGTACGAACGGATGGGGCCAGCGCGATCGATTCTAGGCAAGAGTGGGGAATGCCAGCCGTATGCCGTATGTTATCGGATCCGGACCTAAAGGAACTAGAGGAACTAAATAAAAGACTAGTTTACGTATGGATCAGCCAGCGCGATTGATGCTAGGCAGGCGTGGGGAGTACCAGCCGTATGTTATCGGATCCGGACATAGAGGAACTATTAAAAGACTAGTTCATCTGATAGTCAAGCAGCGTTAAAGGCGATCAACTCAGTATCAATCAATTCGAAATTGGTCAAAGAATGCATAGAGAAGCTGAATAAATTAGGCAAAGAAAACAAAGTCCTCCTACACTGGGTGCCTGCTCACCAAGGCTAGAAGGCAATGAAAAAGCAAATAATCTAGCTAGGAAAGGAGCGAACACTCCACTTACTGGACCAGAACCGTTCTGCTTTCCAAGTGGTAACCAACTGAAGGCGGAACTCAAGAACTTGGAAGATTCCATCCGCAACCTGGAATGGAAATCTTGCAATGGTCTAAGACACTCGAAGAAGTTTCTGAGGGCTTATGATGAAGAAAAATCACAGATCTTCCTGGGTCTGAGTAAGAACAATCTTCGGATTGTCACGGGGTTTTTAACAGGACACTGTCTCCTCAACGAACACCTCAGTAGATTGAAACTAAGAAGAAACGGCGAATGCAGATTCTGTGGGGAAGATGGGGAAACACCAGTACACCTCATCACTGAGTGCGCCGAGATGACAACCATTCGTGCCATGAATTTTGGTAGACTGATATTGGAGATGGAGAACTACCCTCTATAAAACCGTCCCAGATACTGGCTTTTGTCAAAGCCCTGGGACTGTATGATGAGTTATGATTCAAGAAAGGGGGACACAATGGATCTGTAAGGTCGAAGTGATTAACCCCCCTCCCACTCATTCTAAATTCTAAATTCTAAGACTAGTTCACGGGAATCTATTCAGTCGGCAGATCCGAGATATAATACGAGGCGACGACGATGGATTCGGCCTTGTCTATTGCCACAGCCCGCGCGGCGTTATTACCACAGAAAATTGTCGTGGATGCTGTTTTTGATTTTTAGTTTGTTTTTTAAATATTTTATGGGAATGTTTCAATTTAGGTCCCTAAAATTAAGAAATATCTTATAAAACGAAGTGGATATTCTGAATTTTTAAGTGAGGAAAAATGCAATTTTTCGTAAAATTTTTGTAATATTTGCTCCAATTGATTTATTATATAGTTTTTTAAATACTGCTTTGAGTTTTTTTTATTTTTTTTTATCTGCAATAAAACTTACCTACATATATGTTTATAACATACACAATTATACGTCTCGTTATATCTCCGTACATTATAAAAATTATACAGATCATACTGTGAATAGTTCTGACTGACAACGAAACGCATTAGCAAGCAAGGGGGATGTCCATGTTAGTCGGGAACTATTGAGAACTAAAGACCTCGTTCAAGGAACTATTCCTCTGGAGGAACTAGAACTAAGGAACTAGTGCCTCCCAAGGAACTAGAATTCCTACATCTATTTGGAATAGTCGTTTAAAAGTTATTTGCAAAAATATACCATCAAATTAGTAAAATTCATAAATCAGCCCAAGAAAGCTACAATTAAAATACCAGCAAAAATGTGATTGTATCATTATCAAACTCGATGTTACATTTTATTTACAAAAATTTGAAGGTACCAAATAGAATAATTTTGTATAAAATAATATACATATTATAGTATATATATATATATATTAAGGTAATAAATTTTATATAATAAAAAAAAGTATATATCAGAATATTGTATGAATTATAGTATTATCTTTTTTGATGTAGTGTAACGTTACTTTTTTCATATACAAATACAAGTATTTAGTTAAGCTCATTTTGATAAAAAAAATAGCTTAAAGAAGAATTCATTTAGACCTTCCTAATATACCGATACCTCTAGTATAGTAATTAGTGATGAGCGGAGATCAGTATGGGTCTTATTGCACAGAAGACCAAAAATCTAATCTAATAATGATTTCGAAATTATTATACTGATTTTGAGGGCATTTTACAATGAGTAAACTCAAGACTTAGAGGATTTTCCTGAAGAAATGTGAATCATCATTGCACTATTTTCTATTAGATAAATTTTAGACTAAAAAAATCCCAAAATGTTTTCCAGATACCTTTTAGGACAAAATTATTTGTAGAATTGCTTTTCTCACAAAATGTTATTATCAGTAATGATAATAACATTTTATCGTAGATTAATAATGTAAAAAGAAAAGACATCGCGAATATTTTTTAATTTAGTTATATTTTAGTTTTATATATGTAGAATATTTAATTTAGTTCATAAAACAATGAATGGAATCAGTTAAAATAAAACCAATGAACGATTAAGACTGGAACAAAACATAATGTGGTTCGACCTTGGCGTTTTTCTATATAGCAAATTTGTATTTGTATTTAAGTACAGTTGACAATGGTAGGTGTGTGTGCTGTACCGAGTTAACATTTTTTTGTAAAAATTCAAAGGTGGGTCCACCTACAAACTGACCTTCTAACCTTTACATCAATGGATTGGTTAAAGCCCATAAAATATAGGAGTATATGGATTAATGTTACTGAGGATGTTATACGTACAGGATGGGTCAAATTGGACGCTTTTACAGGGAAACACCCTTTTCTATAGGAGATAGACGAAAACTAATATCGGTGTCTGGAGCTCAATTTTTATCAAAAACGTGTTGGTGAGAACCGCACTTCGATATCTGTTACCGTTTCGGAGTTACGGGGTGTTTTTCAGAAATGTTCGTTTTTAACGAATCGTTGTAACTTTTTTCCTATGGAAAATTTTGTATTTCTATGAAATCATTTCCAAAAATACCTTTTTACGTAGAATTTAATTGTTTAAGTATAATTTGTTTAAAATTAATAGTTTAAGACATATCAACTACTTGATATTTTGCTCAATTCTCTCTTCGAGATATAGAGTTTTTAAAAATTCGCCAATTTTTAATAAGTAGGCTTTGAACAGCGCCGGCTGTAATACAAAAAAAATCTAGCTATGAGGAGCAATTAAAACGAAAATAATATTTGCAATGAGAGATGCAGAATTTTATAACAATTTAAATTATATTTAATAACATCAACACATTTAAACTATATTTAATAACAATAAGAATAAAAATAGCAAACCAAGACATGAAATTTTGCTACAGGTGTTCGATATGTCGACCGTCTTCTGTTATGGACAAATGGGACCGTTTTTGCACATTTCTCGCTGAATTCATTAACTCAGTGGGGGTGAAAGATACCCACGCATAATCATTAAGTACTTCTAATTCTTGTGTAGATTATAGGGACAATTTAAAAATAAGAACTTTTATTCTTCCGCAGAAATAAAAATCCATAGGCGCTAAGTTTGGCGGCCTCGGCGGCCAGCGGCTGGGATCGTGGTTATGGCTATCCAATTATTCTCGAAATTGGCTGCAAAAATTTGCTAAAAAGTTGCGTTTTGAAGCGGTGCCCCGTCTTAATGGAAAAATATGTTTTCGAGTTCCATTAGAGACAGATTATCAATAAGGGGTCCAAAGCCTCGTATATAGTATTTCGAAGGGTACCATAACAAAATATCAAGTGTGCTATATTTTTGAAAAAGTAATTTTAAGTCCTTTTCAGCTAATTAAAAATATACAGGGTGTCCCAAATAAAAACTCAATTTTTCTGTTGATAACTCTTAAAATTATTCATTTTAAAAAATTATACTTAAACAATTAAATTCTACATAAAGGTCCTTTGGAAATGTTTACTGGTAAAAATACAAAATTTTCCGGAGCAAAAAAGTTACAGCGATTTGTTAAAAATGCACATTTTTGAAAAACACTTAAAAATTGAGCTCCAGACAACGATTAGTTTTTTTTTACGTCCTATAGAAAAGGGTGTTTCCCTTTAAAAGCTTCCAATTTGGCCCACCCTGTACATAAGCGTATATTTTAAACTCAATACAGTTGGAACATCACCATGTTGAATATACTACTCTTTAAGTTAAATAAGGCAAATAAGAATATTTAACTTCCCCAATATTCATGCAAATTGTAAAAACATTCAAAAGTCTGACTGAAATACGTTTGTCTTTGAGTATTTAACAATTCCTATAGTTGCCATTGTGCAAATTCGCAGATGTGTGACCCTTTAATAACGTGTAATCGCAAATTATTTACATTAATACTATGAATTATCTTCCCAGATTCCCATGTCCTTTTCACTACATCGTGACGAATAACGTAGCTTCTCGGTATATAAGAAAGAATATGAGTCACTATGGTAATAAAATATACGCATATGTATTTTTAAAAAATTATATTTTTTTTCAAACCCCACAAAAGTATTTTTGCGACGTGATTGTCAATATAAAAAAGTCATTTTAACGCCTAAAGTAAAGCACTTTTACGCCTAAGCATAAAAGTACGAAAATATATTATTAAACTGACATAAAGTGTCAAATTCAACGAGCGTAACCATAGTTTCTCGATATATAATTACATAAAAGGTATGACTTTTAAATCTTTTTTATATTATTTGGAACGTTTGAAATTGTTTAAAACATTATTTGGGGCGTTTGAAAAAAATAGCATGTTCTATTCGGAGTAAAAATGACTTTTTGTACCTCAGCTGTATGTCAAACGTACAGCAAAACAATTACTCCTAATAAAACATCCATATACTATTTTTTAACCCCACCTTTTTCATAATAGGGTCCATAATAAAAAAAAAGGAATTTCTATGTAGAAAATGATTTTCGTAAACAAAATACGAGTAGCGGAAAAAGGGGCCAAAACACCCTACATATATGCTTATTCTCTGCATTAAGTTCATCAGACCGAAGGGAACAGCCATTCGACGACCGGTTCCGGAGATTTTTCTCCATCGTCAGGCCGACTTTGCTGTAACCCTCGATCTGACCAACGAAAAGCAGAGAATAGCATTTGAGTACAAAACGTACTACTATGGCGAGAGTGCTAGATGCTCTACGCCATCTAGCGGCAGTTGTGACAATCACAGATCGTAACGCCAAAATAACCAAAATTAAAACCAGCGGCCTACGAGCCGATGGAGAAAAATCTCCGAAACCGGTCGTCGAATAGCTGTTCCCTTCGGTCTGATGAGCTTAATGCAGAGAATAAGCATATATGTAGGATTTTTTGGCCCCTTTTTCCGCTACTCCCGTATTTTGTTTATTTATATATACCCTACCTAAGCCTTCTTAGCTCCATCTACGGTAACGTGGATGAAGCAAGCATGTTTGTCCAGTAGGCCGCTGGTTTTAATTTTGGCGGTACGATCTGTGATTGTCACAGCTGCCGCTAGATGGCGTAGAGCGTCTAGCACTCTCGCCATAGTAGTACGTTTTGTACTCAAATGCTATTCTCTGCTTTTCGTTGGTCAGATCGAGCGTTACAGCAAAGTCGGCCTGACGATGGAGAAAAATCTCCGGAACCGGTCGTCGAATGGCTGTTCCCTTCGGTCTGATGAACTTAATGCAGAGAATAAGCATATATGTAGGGTTTTTTGGCCCCTTTTTCCGCTACTCGTTTTTTGTTTATTTATATGTACCCCACCTAAGCATTCTTAGCTCCATCTACTGTAACGTGGATGAAGCAAGCAAAAATGATTTTCACCCATTCACCCCCGGACACACTGATTTGAAAATCCTGCAACATACACTTTAGCAAAACTTATATTAAGACTGCCACATATTTCTTTTAAGAGAAGTGTCAAATCTCATTTTAGTATTATAAGAAAAATGTGTTGCTAATATTATATTATAAACATATACTTAATACTATTAATATTATACGATCTGGTCATTCAATTCCTGTGTATAGGATTTTAATGGATACGACAGAGAATAATACAAATTACCGGTTGACAGACAGAGACACAAAATAAAAGAGGGGAGACAGTGTTGCCGGTTCGTAAGCGTGTAGGCAGGATTAAGAATGAGCATGGTGGGAGCACAAATCGTCTCCGATGCCGATGACAATTCGAGCCTGCTCTCAGTGTTGTTTGGTGTTTGGTGTGCGCCAATCAACTTCCTCTAACAACCTCTGCATAACTATAACAGCATATTGTCAAATAATATCAATAGTTAGAATAGTTTGCGTTTTTTAGCTAGAATTTTTCTAAAAAAAGGTCAACACAGTTTTCTTGCAGCTTTTAGTATAAACTACTAGATACAAAATTCCAGCATTGTGCTGCTATATTTTTCTATTTTCAGAAATCGAAAAAAGAAAAAATTGTTGTTTGTCGTTAAGGGGGGAACCAACTCCAACTCCCACGACCGGTTTCTGGGTCTACCCTTCATCAGGTGGGCTGTCTAAAGATTGGTTCTCCAACGAAACGACAAACACAACTTTACAACAATTTGAATCGGGGATGTCGAACAGTGTCAGTGAGATATTAAGGATCTCGCGCCAAAAAAGTAAGAAAAAAGAAAAAAAATTGTTATGTTTGTAGTTAAGAGGTTTTAATTAATATTATAATAAGTACTAATAGCTAATCTTTAATTTAATTCAAGGATAATATTGTAGTTAGTTATACATAAGGTTAGTAATGTTCTAAAATGCTCTATTCCGGAATTCCAATCAAGATCAGTGACTTTGTCACCATCATCGGATATAGCGGTTGCCTTCTAAAAGACAGATAGATTTCTTGAGGTGGCTGTCGGCCTGATCGACTGCGACTTTTTCAGATCTATAGTAATCCTTTTTTGACCTTTTTAATGATCCTTGAATTACATTCTCCAGTCCTATCCTTTTCAAAAAGTCTAGCAACTCGGAGACGGTAGCCTCCACGTATGCCAGCTTATGCCTGATAGTAAGTGCCCTGTTAGTAGTAGCTTTGACTGTCTTTCTGTCTTTGCTTATCAGGTCTGCAGTGAATTTTGGCAAATGTTTTACCATGAACTGTTTCGCCTGTCTCTGCCCTGGTAAGCGTCTCCACCATTCTAGAGATTTGTTGGCTACCCATCGTTCCGTGGCCATGCTCGTGACTGCTTTTGTAACGCCGCAGAAAAGTTCTGGACTTATGAATGGCATTAATGAACCTTGCTGAGCCATTTCTGTTGTCTTATGCAACCCTTGCGATGATTCTCGTGCCCTGATGTCCAGGCTAACGTAACGTTGCTACGCTCACCCAAAGTATTTAAAGCACACACACAAAATCCCACACTAGTCTATAACCTGACCTCCCTGAAACCTTCGGTGAAACCGAGGGCTGCTTGGCTATCGTCAATAGTAGGTTGTTAACATCCTTAGATAGGCTTACGTGGAAAGATATTCCTTGTTTCGGCCCTTCTATTCCAGATCCCATGCCTTGACGTTCTTGAGTCGGCTGTATACCAGGTTGCCTCAGCTTGAATGGATACACGTTTTATCCAGTCTTCCCTTCCTGGTATAGTTATGTTAAATTTGTTTTTAAAGCTATACCTTGTAGTTGCTGCATCTAGCGGTAATCCCAATACCTTGTCTACCTTGTCTACATTCCTATTGAAAAAATACTGTCTGTGGTTGACTACATCTTTTATTTAACATCTCAGTAATATCGAGAATCCTTCATTGTATACATGAATGTTTTACATACATTTTTATTTATTTATATTATGTTTGAACTGAAAGCATTTTATTTATAAATAACATTTAAATAATTTAATGTTTCATCTAGTGATAGGAAACATTCTGGCACTATCTCCGTGTAAATTGTTTTAGATGTTAACAGATGTCGACGGCTTAAAAATAACAGAAAAAATCCAAGGTCAATGTTAGAAACTGCGTCACTTGATCTGTATGTTACTTGGAATAAAATCTTCTTTGCAGTTGCCAAAACATACTTTTCAGTAAGTCTCGAGTAATATTAATCTTAGCGGACACACAGCTGGTAAGAAGCCTGGTTGCAATGTTTCCCCTTGAAAGTTATCACCTAATTTGCTAAATCTAGGCAAAAATTATTTTTTTCTATTTATCTTATAACTAATGAGTGCTCTGTTATTCAAAGTTGTTTTATAATTTCAAGAAAATACTATTTAGCAGTAATTGCTTAAAAGGGTCCTCATAGTCCGAAAAAGTAGCAAAATAAGCGTTCGGCATTTAACGTTTTGTGTAAAACTGGCTAGCTATTTTTACACAAATGAAGAAGTAAATGAAAGATAAAAGATTATACTATATCCGTACTGTAGCACATTTCTAGACAACTTCTTTAATTTTAAGATTTTGATGGCCAAACCAAACCAAACCAAACCAAACGAGCAAAATATTCCTTAGTTTGGACTAAATTTCCTCGAAAATAAAGACATAATAATTACATTGTTTCAATATCTAAAGTGTTTCTCGAGTTATGGCGTGTTATGTGTTAAAAAGTTTAAATTATCGCGATTACTGACGTTTTCTCGTTATAAAAAATGACACCTTAAAGATATCCTTATAATTCCATTTCAGATGCTCAGAAACATTTCTAATGATTTTATCTAGTTATCTTTTCGAAAAAAAAGTCTATTAAAAATAAGCGGTTTGCGATCGTGATTTTGCTTTACTTGATAGGGAAAGGCGTGCCGGCAACGCCGCAACAGCACTCCGTCGCATTTCTCTCACTCCGACTTAATAAGATCCCTATGCGATTTACTTCCACACATGTAAATACCGACCCAAGAGTAACAGTTGCCAGCACGGTATAAAGAATATCCCAATCCCAGAGTAATAATTCCATATAAGTTCAATGAGTAAAATAATTGACGCACTTTTTAATGCCAACAAACACAAAATATACAACGAAGAGAAGAATAAAGAAACTCTCAAAGAATAAAATAATAGAAAATTGGAAATTAGATATAAACATTTTGTGTTAGTCAAATGGCTATCAAAACGAGTAATATATCAACCGTTTAAGTACTGCTTATAAAAATTGGTATTAAAAAAGTAATTGCCCAGGAAGCGTCGATAATAATACCAGCTCTTTATTCCATTCGTATAATTTTAAAAGAGAAAGTTTCTTCCCTTGCCATTTACTTAAAAGAAACTGAAAGTGTAAAAAGAACCGCTTTTAAGCATCAAATGATCTTATTCACTGATGAGTATTAAAGATACATATACGTATAATGTTACTTTTAGTAGTTCGTTCCATTTTATGAACATTTACTTATAGTCATAAATAAAACTATAGTAAAAACTAGATTTTGATGTTTCATAATCCATACCATTCATATAGGATGTGAATTATCATATAGTTAAATAGAAAACAAATCAAAAAACGTCTTGGAACCTCAAATGATGTTATTCATCGATGAGTATTATAAACTATTATAGATACTCCTTTACCGTTAATAGTTATAAAGATGCCGTTACACGGCGCGTGGATCGCCGAGCCTGCAACAAAAAATTTCACGACGCGCTCCGTGTGATTGGGTCGGCAGGCCGATCTTCGGGCCACGGCCGGGTATATATGCAGTTACACGGCGCGTGGATCGCCGAGCCTGCAACAAAAAATACGCGCCACACGCCGTGTGAATGGGTCGGCGCGTCCTTAATATTTTCATGGTGTCTGTCTGTCTGTCTGTCCGTCTGTCAGTCTATAACACGATAACTCAAAAACCGCTGATCCGATTTTAACCAAATTTGGCACAAAAATACTGTCGCACCCGAGAATCTGGCCATTAGTTTTTGGTGGGGGTGGGGGGTTGGTAAGGGGGTGTGGGAGGGGGTTAAAAATTTTAAAAAATCGTAACTCCAAAATTACAGTAGCTAGCGAAACGCGGTTTTCAAATTAAGATTAGGAATAATATTTGCAACAAAATTTGTAATAACATCAAAATCAGTCAAAGTCGCAGTTTTCGAGATATTAACATATTTTAGTATGGGCGGCTATACGTGCCTCCCGGTGCCAATTTTTTTGTCTTTTGTCCGAAAATTGAATGGTTAATATGTGTTTTAAAGATTTTATCATAATAATAATGTTTGACTTTAATTTTACTACAAAAACATCACTTTTTATGGTTTTTGTAACAATATTTTTAGGCCTCAAAAATATTGTTTCAGTCGGACACTAACTGTTGCTAGATAGAAATTTTACATTAAAACTAACAATTATTTACTGGCTAGTAGAATATAAGCTTACGTTTACAAAGGATTTGTTTATTTAGTTCGAATTCAACCTCA
Source organism: Sitophilus oryzae (assembly GCF_002938485.1). Lineage (NCBI taxonomy): Eukaryota > Metazoa > Arthropoda > Insecta > Coleoptera > Curculionidae > Sitophilus > Sitophilus oryzae. The sequence continues at coordinate 1,481,430 of NW_022146348.1, read as the reverse complement.
TCTAACTAGAATTTTGACTGAAAGCTCAAAAACGATAGTTTTTTTGATATTTTCCTTGGATATGTACCGATATTAGTCTGCTTTACATTTTCTTATTATAAATATACTAGTATTTTCAAAATAGTTCTGCTATTTCGCAAAATATATTTTTTAAAATAATATATGGAGCCAATAATCAGAAATAAATTTATGCAAAAAACTCAACAATGAAAACAATATACATAATTTACGTTCCACACTTTTTTAACTGCTTGCTAAATAGCCAATTATTTCTGAACGCATTTACGTTAACAGTTCATTCAAAAATATTACTAAAACTGCACGTTTTACGCAAAAATTTAGTTCGTATAATGTTAACTTACTAAACTCAAAAGCTCATTGTTAAAAATACTCTAGGCTTTGATTTTGATTGAAAACGCGGTTTGATTTTTAGGACTTTAAAAAATTTCAACCATATATTCATGTTTTTTGTAATTTTCTCTAAAACGGTCGGGGCGGGAAAGTGAAATAGCAAAACCGGTTCCACCTTTCCACGGAAATTTCAAATAAAATAGTTCCAGCCTCAGGCGCTAGGTGGTAGTGCAATTAATTTTTAGGTTAAGAAGTTGTTAATAGTTATTGCCAGATGGCGTTAAATCAGAATTTTTTTTGTAGTTTCCATACTTTCCAACGGCTATTGTCATACTATTGTCAATTCTCAAAAAATATTGTCGTTCTCATAGCGCCAATCATAATATTATCAAATAATTATCAATTTTTACCAACCAAACCAAACCAAACCAAACCAAACTATAATTTGTTATATGTGTTTTAATTAGACAATTCGTTTTGTTTGTGGCCCTAAAAATATAATGTAAGTCTTTTATTTTTGCCATCATTTAAGTACCTATTTATATTTACTCCATTTACAAAACTTTGGGCGTATTACGTTGGTCTTGTTTTATTATAATAAACGATATTTAAATATTTGACTTATAAATAAAAACTTTAAAATTATAAATAATATTTACACCGGTTTGGCTTTAATTTTATTTAATAATTGTATAAATTATACTGTTAAATCTTATTTTTTACACATCACAATGATACTTGTTATTAGTATTGTTGAATTTGTGTAAAAAATAAGATTTAATAAGCAAATTTAATTATTTTAGAGTAAAATTCAATAAATACGCTCATATAAAAAGCCCGCGCTTCGTTCCATTTAAAACAAGCCCTACTCAATAGATGGCGCTTCTAGGGACCATTTTTTAGTATGGCAGAGTCCATTATTTCTAGCTAGGTATATTCTTTGGCAAACATGTTTAATGTATGTCAATGTTGACAAGTATTGATAATTTCGATTCAAAATATCTCGAGAACCATTAGTCGTAGCGATTTTTATCAAGAGACCTTTTTTAAGTAAAAAACGTCTAAATGTATATATTTTTACTCAGTAGTTTTATACAAGTACCAACGAAAAATTATTACTCTTCAACAAAACAGCCTAACCTAACAGAGCCCCCCACAAATAGGATCACTTCATAAATTATTTGGAAAAAATTGAAATAAAAATGAAACTTCTACACCCTGTATCTCCGAAACTAAGCATTTTAGGGACATACATTTATACGAACTTTTTTACTTATTTTTATCTGCAGAATATGCTGCCGAAGTTTCCGGAATACAGTTCAGACACCCTGTATAGTAAAACATATACTTTTTGAAATATGATCGACTTGTACTTTTATACCACAGATAATATTATACTGTTACCTGCGCTTTATACCGAAGAGATTAGAAGACAAAATATAAACAAAATCAATAATTCTACACCTCCACCAGCAAGAAAAATCTAGTCATAGAATCGGCCATACCATTGATATAGACGTGCTGTCTCCACAACTGTTGGTACTGCGTCCATCTTTGCGCCTCCTGGACGTCCTGCGTGCCGTTGGAGCTGGGCAGGCCGGCCTGGACGTGCGTGAGCGTGCCCTGCATCACCCCCACGGCAATGGGGTGGCCGGAGGCGGGGGCGACGGGCGTGTTCGCCACTTGGGGTTGTTGGGGGGGTAGTTGGTATTCCATCCTGTGCGGGGTTAAGTATGACGTTTAGGTATGATGGGCAATCGATACGGAATCAGTTAAAATTCGGTTGTCTAAGTAAAGTCTTAACATTTTTGTTCTAGTCCGATTTTAATGATTTTTTAATTAATTTGTGACTAAATTATTTGCATTTTTAGTACCTTCTTCTATTTTCTCCATATTTGCTTTTGAATAACCCAAGTAGCACAATAAATGATTATGAGAGTGAAGTGTTTTATATACGATTTATTAAAGCGATCTCATACACTGAATTGTTATATAATAAACGCAAAGAACACAAATTTATCATAAAGACAAATGAGTTTTATTATTTTGTTATATAGATGTTTTGGCGACTAATTTATAAAACATTTTTATAAATATATTCGTTAATATGCTCAGGAACGTTTATATAACAAATCTTATACATCTATTTATGTTTGAGCTAGACATATTTTATAATTGATTTATAATATAATTTAAAACAATTACAAAATATTTACAAAACAGTTATAAAAATATGCATTTTAGTTTATTAAAACATTATCGACATGTTTTATAGCTGTTTTTACGACTGATTTATAAAACAATTTGGTCTTCGCAATAATTTAGCCGCGACCGCTACTCTAAGAAAACAGTTTTATAATTGCTGTTAAAGAAACGAATTAAAATTCTTATAAAGCGATTAAAAAACAAAAGTGTTCCCCCAAATACAAAAACGTTATTTAGGAAACCTTATAAACATACTATAGCACTAACCGGAAACTTTGGTTGTGGTCAGAGTTTAAAATATATTTTAAAATTGTGGTTTTATCTCTAAAACTTAAAATGTCAAGTATTTCTAACTAGAAGATTTTATTTTTGATATTAAACATATTTGTGTCTAAGGGTAGCTAACAAAAAATAAATAACATAAGCAAAATGAATAAAAAATAATCAGGTTTTGAATATATGTGTACTTTACCATTTTAAAATCAGTTTTATCTTGGTCACTATAAATATAATTCACGATATTATAATTTTATTCTTGATAACTAAAAAATAAAAATGCAGATGCATGCTACAAAAATATTTTAACTGAGACAAATATGTTATTTTTAAAATATTTATAAATCTTTTATAAAACAGTTTTATAAATATTTTGTAACCTACTCAATATTATTTTGTAAGCGTAATCGGAGAGTTTTTAACGTACTTCTAAATAAGCATATTGTTTTATAAACCTGCGCCTATTTCGTGTTTATAACTATCGTATTAGGGTTTATAAAGCACTTAAAAAATAGTACATATTTATCATGAATTGTTATATAACACTATATATAACCATTTTAAGCACATTTGTGCCATTTGGGAAAACAGTAACGAGTTACAGCAATTTTAGCATTGATTTTGGGTCCTCATCACCACACTTCTTATAAAACAGTGTTTTTATTTTTTTGTAATATCACTGTCATTGAAAATTCATTATTATTGTTTATTGGCGTTTACTCTAGTAGAGATAGTATTAAATTCTGAAGTATCGGCTGTTGCTGCTTTAATTGATCATGGCAGAGATCAACTCCTGGACTTAAAACCATATTTGCTAGAGTAACTGCCTAACAGACTATAATATAATATGATTTTTCAACGAAAGTGACATTACATAAATCATAAACACTATTTTATAGGTTTGTTGACTAGGACCAAAAACAAGAGCATCGTTTTTATGTAAATAATACGGAAAATGTTATGCGAATATTTCCAAAAAAATATTGAGATCAATCAAAAAACTACTGAGGAAAGATACAACTAGATGATTAAGTGATTTTAAATTCCTTTCGTTGTTCACATACTCCACAGGGTGTTGCCAACTTTCACCAAAATATCAACATTTCGTTTCCCCTCGTATAATTGACAGATAGCAACTTTCATTTTTAATTTAGAAAGAGATACTAAAAAGTCAAATAACACAGCTACAATTGCTTAAAAATCATCAAAATCAGCCCACTAGAACAAAATATATTAAATTTAAAATACATGAAAATTTTAAGGTGTCCGTTTTTGGTGCCGGCGAGTGTATTTTTCAATTAGTAAAATGAAAAATATACATATGTTGACCCTTTCAAAACCCCACTCCCATTTAATGCAATATATTTTTGTATAGGGCCCCCTAATTAAAGATTACTTTAACTCGGAGTGAGAAAAGACTTTACTATTTTTCTTAGAAGTTTTTTTCTTGGTTTTGTTTGGGCTAAGGGCTAAGTTTGTTAAATATGTTACCATACGTTTATCATAATTGAGGAGCAGACTTTCTAAATGCATTTTGTCCATTCTTCCAAATTTTGGCAAACAAAGAAAAACTGTCACGCTTTTTGCAAGAAACTTAGTGTACTCGAAAAACTAGTGTACTTGAAAAATGGATAAAAATCATAAAAATAGTATACATACATGTGAAAAAATCTAGTTTTGATGATATCGAAAAAAATTGAAAAAAACTGTTAAATGTCTTTTAGACGTGAAATTTCTCTTTATTTTTCTGCTACCACTGTCCCATTAAAGAAGGAGGAGAAAAGGTTCTCAAGGCTTTGCAAATATTATTCAACAAATGTCTTGTCGAAGGAAGAACGCCATAAGAATGGGATAATGCCAATATAATCCTATTAAATAAAAAAGGGGACAAAATAAACCTTACCAACTATCGGTCTATTAGTTTACTGAGCCACACGTACAAATTATTCACAAAAATCCTCACAAATCGTCTCTCGCTAAAACTAGAACAATATCAACCAAAAGAACAGGCTGGATTTAGATCGTACTTCGGTACAAATGACCATCTGTTGGTGGTGAAGTCCCTAATAGAAAAATGTGTTGAGTATAATAAAACCCTCATTTTAATATTTGTCGACTACGAAAAGGCATTCGACTCTATCGATCAACACAAATTATTCAAGGCCCTAGCCGTATGTCGTATAGATACCCGTTATACTAACCTTTTAAAATATATATACGACCATGCAACAGCATCTGTATCGCTATTAGAATATATGTTCAAAAGACAAAACTGGGAGGATATGGGCATTAATGTTAACGGGGAAATGCTCAATAACTTGCGTTTTGCTGATGACTTGGTGCTGATTACAGACAAAATACACGAAGCACAAAATATGCTAGAAACACTTAAACGGGCGTCAGATCAAATTGGACTACGCATAAATTATTCAAAAACCAAACTAATAACCAATCTTGTTATTAGTAGAAATGTCTTGGTAGACGGAGCAAGTATAGAACAAGTATTATTAATATCGAAATAACAATTGGTCAGCAAAATAAAACACTAAATCACCACAATACACCAAAACACTTTTACTTTTACACTGGACCCGCGTTTCGCTAACCATGTTATCGGCATCAGCAGATGATTATAAACTAAAATACAATCTACATTGGAGCGTTTTTATACTCGCTCAATGGGCACATAGTGGGCGTGGCAAGCTGATTTCCGTCACTAGAGTAGTAGGAACAAATAACTTGAAAGAATTGGACCGTTGTCTCTGTTCATACTATATTTACATTTATTAATTCTGATGCTTTCATATGCTACTAATTGCCTGTAATTTGAGACTTGTTTAATTAATTTCAAGTTATTAAGATCTATACAATGTTCTTTATCAACAATATGTTCTGTATATTGTTGTAATTTAAAATTTGTTTTTAATTTAAATTATTAGGTAATCCAAAGGATAAAACACCTCTACTGGAAAGGTCGGGATTTATGAAATTTCTTGTAAAGATTGTAATCAGAAATATGCAAACTAGAAGATCAATATTAACTAGATTTAAAGAACATTTGGCTCAGATAAGATATGGTAGACCGGATAAATCTTGCGTTGCCGAACATATTGTTGATAAAGAACATTGTATAGATCCTTAATAACTTGCAATTAATTAAACAAGTCTCAAATTACAGGCAATTAGATGCATATGAAAGCATCAGAATTAATAAATGTAAAGATAGTATGAACAGAGACAACGGTCCAATTCCTTCAAGTTCTTTGTTCCTACTACTCTACTGGCGGAAATCTAACTGTTACGCTCGGTGGGTTCTGACTCGGTTGGCTAGATCTTGCCACGCCCATTCTGTGCCCACTGAGCGAGTATATAAACGCTCCAATTGTAGATTGTATTTTAGTTTATAATCATCTGCTGATGATGCTAACATGGTTAGCGAAACAAAAAAGTGTAAAAGTGTTTTGGTGTATTGTGGTGATTTAGTGTTTTATTTTGCTGTGTAACACCAAAGGTTCCAACCCTAAACTGTAACAATTGGTCGCGATTACCAGACACACGAGATACAAAGAAGAATAGGACTAACATGGGCAGCATTCGGCAAACTAAGATATGTGTTAAAATCAGATCTACCAATGTGCTTAAAGAGGAAGGTGTTCCATCAGTGCGTTATGCCAGTACTTACATATGGCGCAGAGACGAAAAAGTCCATAGAAAAAATCCGTGTAGCCCAACGAGCTATGGAAAGAGCAATGCTTGGTGTATCTCTAAGAGACAAGATACCCAGTACAGTTATAAAACAGCGTACACGAATAACAGATGCTATATATCTGCTTAAAAAACTCAAATGGAACTGGGCTGGGCATATTGCCAGAAGAACGGAGGATAGATGGACCAAGCTAATACTAGAATGGCGGCCAAGACAGGATGCTCTCAGAAACAAAGGCAGACCTCCGACAAGATCAGATGACTTAAAGAGATTTAGGGGAAACTGGATCCAAGTGGCACAGGACCGAGAAGAGCGGAAAGATTTGAGGGAGGCCTACGTCCAGCAGTGGACACTTCAGGCTGGTTGTTGATGAGGATGATGATGACTGTCCATATCCCCAACTACATGGTACTACAACAGTCTAGTCAACTACAGTCATAGTTCCATTCATTATTTTAAGTACCTAGTATTATTCAAAAAATAGAGAAGTTGTAGTACAAAAAAAAACTGTTCATCTGGCAATGACAAACAAACAGCAGTATGTCCACAGCACACAAGGACATACGTCTGTTTGTCTACCGCCAATGGAATAAAGCACATAGAAAATCTAAGGTATATAGTATTTTCGCCATTTCGAATGGGATAAAATGTATTTAGCACGTCGTCGTTTCTGGCATCATATTGTTACTCTGTGTATGTACTTTGCAATGCCACCTTTTTGGTTGAAAATCTTAAAAAATGCATTTAGTAAGTCTGCTCCTCAATTATAATATTAAAACTAACTTGTAGCTTTTAATATACCGGGTGTTGCATCGTCGAGCGGGACATAGGAAATCCCATGTAAATTTTAATGGGGTCAATTATTGGCTTCCCTAATTATTTTAGAGAATAATTCTATTTAGGTTTATTGAAGAGCACTAAAATCCACATTCAAAAGAATAACTTTAGATATTTTTTATTAGCCCGTTTACGAGTTACCGCCCGATTTCTTTTTAAATATTTCTCCTTTCTTATGGCCCTGTATTTACTTATGAGCACCAGTCAAGGTAAAAGATAACTGTCAAATAAAGTTGTCATTTCAGAAATGTATCTATTTAGTGCTTTATTATTATTATTAAAAACTTATACCTATATCGAAAATATTAGCCATGAATTACACTACCGAAGCAAAAGTATTGATGATTAAATGGTATTATCAAGGAAATAGTTATCAAAAGGTGTCGGACATGTTTGCTGCTCTGTATCCGAATAGACCGATACCTGGAAAATCTACAATCGCAAGGAATATCCAGAGATTTGAGAAGGTACCCTAATAAATAACTGCAGATGTGAAGCAAGACAGGAACAAAGAGAAGATGCAAGAAATGATACCGACTTGGAAGTTTTATTGTGCGTGGAAGAGAACGATGGAAAGATCAGCACAAGGAAACTTGAGGATGAAATAGGAATAGATCACACTACAGCGTTTCGAATTTTGAAACGACATAAATACTATTCCTTCAAATATGAAAAGCACCAAGAGCTACGAGATGGGGACGAAATACGACGGCAGGCGTTTTGTTTTGATATGATGGAAAGAGCAAACAAGGATAGGGAATGTTTAAAAACTTTTACCTTAAATAATGAACCCAATGTTCAAAATTATCGATGTTGGAACAAAGAAAACCAACACAGGTTTGTCGAAACAAGGACGCAATATCCACAGAAAGTAAATGTTTGGGCAGGGATATTCCGACACAATATTATCGGGCCATTATTTCTTACGCGAAATTTAAATGCAGAATATTATTTGGAACTACTCGAAAATCATATTTTACCTGCTTTACATGATGCCGTTAGGGAAAATCAGGAAGTTTGGTACCAAATGGATGGCTGCCCGGCACATAGTACCCTGGCTGTTCGGGAATATTTAGACAATAGTTTTAACGGAAACGTTATTGGCCTAAATCATACAGTAAATTGACCAGCAAGGTCTCCTGATATTTCGCCAAATGATTTCTTTCTCTGGGGCCATTTAAAAAACAGGATATCCAAGTATAAAAAATACCCAAATCTAGACGAGTTAAAAAATGCTATTTCTGCCGAATGCAATAGAAATTCAGTTTACCAACTAGCAAATGTAAGAAGAGAATTTTATGATCGCCTGGGTTATTGTCTAGCAGTCGATGGAGGAATATTTGAACATCTTCTTAAATCCTAAAGTTCTAACAATTTAATAAATAGTACCTAAATTAATAAATTATTGAATATTGTAATAATACTATAATTAACCTTGTAATTGATTACTTTTTAATACATCTTTAAGATTTCCGATGTAGGAATGAGTTTTCAATAATAATAAAGCACTAAATAGGTAAATTTCTGAAATGACAACTTCATTTGACAGTTATCTTTTACCTTGACTGGTGCTCATAAGTAAATACAGGGCCATAAAAAAGGAGAAATGTTTAAAAAGAAATCGGCGATAACTCGTAAACGAGCTAATCAAAAATATCTAAAGTTATTCTTTTGAATGTGGATTTTAGTGCTCTTCAATAAACAAATAGAATTATTCTCTAAAATAATTAGGGAAGCCAATAATTGACCTCATTAAAATTTACATGGTATTTCCTATGTCCCGTCCGACGATGCAACACCCGGTATAGGGGGTATATTATTTAATAATATTTGTGATTAATAATGCAATCTTAATAAATCTGTGCGTATTTAATAATTGCTTCCATACATAGTTTTAATGAAAGATAATTCTATATAATTGAAAATATTGAGAAAAATCGCAGAGAGAAAGAGAGAGTTATAATTATAAATATAACATGTATAATTCTATTAATTTGTGGTTATTTATGACCGACCTAGACATATCTACATCTATCATCAAGTAGTTAGCTAGCATTTATTTTACAGTAAATAATATTTATTTTAAGTAGAACTGTTTTCAGCTGGTTTACAATCAGTGGCGGATACAGAGGGGGGCCCATGGGGCCCGGGCCCCTCCTAAAATCTGTAAATTGGGTTAAGTATTAGGCTTTTGGGTTAAAAATTGCGCCCTAAAAGGCATATTTGGCATTATTTTTTATTTGGGCCCCCTAAAATAAATTTCTGTATCCGCCCCTATTTACAATGTTATATTTCAGTTCGTTAACGTTGAAATTAATCATGATAAATGATATATGAGGATATTCAAATAAGTAATAAAGATTTTGTGTACCGTATACTAGAAAAATATTGTTGTTTTTTAGAAGATTCTTCGTAGGTTGCGATATTATTACGAATGGGTAGCATTAATAATGGCACAGTCAATTCTTAATGTTCCTATAATAGTTAAAACTTATAACATACCTTCTAATTTTGAAACATAATAATTAATACCTTGAATCTTTAATATAATACTGAATTTATTTTTGTTACGATGTATAAATTGTAGATTTCAATACCGGGTGCGTCTGAAAAGTCGCTCATCCCTATAACTATTTGATTTTTTCAGATAAAAAAACGAGATTTGGTATGTTAGAATATGAAATAAATTAGGATCGATTGACGTATTCAATTATTTCCGGTCATTTCCCGTTTCACCGAAAATTACTAAAAATTTTGATTTTTAAATGTACCCTCAGTATTTTTTTACTTTATTCAATAGAAAATAACACTCTGAATAGAATGACATATAATATGTCAATTTTTGACATCATATGGTTTATTTGAAATTATCACTTGCGGTTCGTAACGAAATTTTGACTCGAAATACCAAGTGTGTGGTATCAAATTATTCGTAAAAAAATGCTTTTTCCAAATATGCTAATGAGCCACCCTCGTTTCGTTTGAAAAAATTGAGATATGATTAAAAATAAGATTTCAGCATTTTCTAACTGGCCAGGACAAGACACTAAAAACATTAGACGATCAAATCTATTTTTCCAAGGCTCCTTGATTAAGAATTAGTGTTTTTAACATAGCCCTGGCACTCTAGATTGAATTTTAAAATACGATTTTTCATTAAGCGAGAATGTCAAAAGTTGACACATGATATGTCATTTTCTATCGAATAAAGTAAAAAAATACCGACGGTGCCATTTAAAAATCAAAAGTTGTAA